>NC_054081.1:13530327-13773245 GCF_017562075.2 Anopheles merus | reverse complement strand
GTGTGTGTGTGTGTGTGTGTGTGTGTGTGTGTGTGTAAGTCCATCATGGCTCCCTTCGTTTCCTTGCTCTCCCGTTTTGTGATGGGGTTTTTCGATGCTCGGAGAAAAATCAACCGAAAACCCCCTAACAAGGCTACGTTGTATCGAACCGAACGACGAAATAGGAAATAATAAAACACATTGCCAAAACACGCTTCAGTGGGTGTAAAAGAAACGGACGGAGTCAAACGCTGAGCATGAATTATGATTATCCAAAGTCATCGAACGGGGAGACGCGCCGGGTGCGGAAAGGCGCAGGCACACCAAATGTCCACAAAATGGGCCAACGGGGCATTTTACCCCAACCTTCGGCAAAGAGCAAAAAAAAGAAGGCGGAAAGGGAAAGAAAAACCGTTCGACAAGGCAATAAAGATAACGATAAGCACATAAATTACCTTTGCCAAGGGATCGCCACACGCACATACTCACACACGCATGGGAGGACAGGAATCGGGCGAAGCGATAAAGTAACGCATCGTTGGAATTGGAAAATCAGTTGCGTTGCGTTTTTCCGCCCAGTCAGGAAGATCAGGGTGATGCAGATGGCAAGGAAAGCGGCTAGGCTGGAAAGGCATGCAGGGGGGAAAAAGTTCGTTCCGATTGATAACGCACTGCCAGTGCCGGTCCGTCCGCTCAGCTCAACGGTTCGTCAGTGGTTTGACAGTTTCGGCACGGTAAAACTATCCTGCTTTTCCCTCGTGCCGTTACACCCCAAACCTGCTCCAATCTCTATCGAACCGGGGCACTAAATCTTGACATCCACGGCTACCACGGAGGGGAAGGACGGGGTAAACTTTCTTGCCCGATAAGGCCTGCCACCACACAGTGTCATTTGTTCGACGTGTGGTCACCTTTTCTGTTTTTTTTATTGTATCTCACACAACACTTGCTTCATCCTAAATTGCTCTACTTTAGAAAATAATGTGTCAACAGTTTTAGCTAAGGAGGATACGTTTATTTATTAAGGGGTTGACTTCTTGAAAGGTTGATTGAACTAGTACTGCATTACAATTACAGGCAATGTGTCCAGCATTAGCTCTGCCTGCAAGCCAACTCAATCAAAATCATCCAAAATTTCAATATTTTATGAATCTAGTAGCAATTGTGCATTTTTCTTCACAAAATCCCGACACTAATAAAGCATCCTGCGTTAACCAGCGGGCAAAAACAATCACAAACAATTAAAAACATTCTTCGCGAGCAAATCAGTATGTCAACATCCCATGCCCCAATCGAGCCGCGGTCGACCTTCGAACGAAGATTGGAAGATCGTAAATGACCTCTTGTGTCGATTAGCAAAGACAACAAAAAGGCTAGGCGGGAGATGACGTGCGCGAAATATCGCGCGCAATAGGGAATGCCGCCACCGAGCGAGAAACAGGCACGAAGCCCACCCAACAGCAGCAAACGGAAAAGCGTGGCGGAAAAAAGCCGTTGCTAAAATAAATACACACACACACAGCGCTCCGCCAGGACAGAAACAAAGGAAAGGATGGGGGCAAGTAATTAATAAAGCAAAGAAACGGTACGTGATTCCCGTGACAGCCGGAGGACTTAATTGAGAGTGTTTGAGCTTACGTGGAAGGTACTGCGGGCAAGTAGCGCGCTGGAGTGCGATGGAAAACCAATTAAACAGGAATCAAATGAGCATCATCACCACCGGGGACTAGGGGGTGGAACAAAGCACAAAAAAAACCTTCCGCTTGGCGTGACGGTAAGTTGGCGAAAAGTCGCGCCAAGTCACTGTTTTCTTAAGCGGGTTTGTATTCTTTTTTTTTTTTGCTTTCCTTCCGTTTTCCCGTTCGAGTGTGTTTTTTTCCCCAGTTCCGGACACTTCGACGAGTCCGCGACCTCGAACGCCAGCTTATCGGTTGATGGCAGCTCCCTCAACACAAGGAGCTGTGTGTGTGTGTGTGTTTGGGAATGTCCTTTCGGTCGGAAGTGTCCTTTGTGTTGCTTTGTGTTTTCTTATTGTATTTTTGTTGTTGCTTCCTTCCGTGATCGAAAATGACGGGCAGAGAGTTTTAATTACTAACAATACAGAGCGCAGCGGGAGAAGTCTGTGTGAGTGTGTAATGCTACACAAAATAGAAACACAATTTCCTGTTTCTAGCCGTGATTCGATCTAAATTGGTGTGATTTACATTGCACTAGGAGTGTTTTTAATGTTGCAACACTTTAAAAATGAAAAGCAAAGAAACACAATGACCAGTGTCAATAGGGAGTTGGTTACGTTTATATCTGTAATTGGCTGGACATTATTAGAGATGGACTCACGGTGTCGTGGTAAATGCTCATCCTTGTACAGGGGAAGTAATGAATTCGAATCTCGTCGTCAATTATTTCCATATTTCCATATTAGACATTTTTCCATATTAGTAACAGTAGTTGGGAAGGACACACGAAAGTTTTAGCAAGCGAACCGAACGTTGTACCTAATGTAACCTGCTGTCGCAATAAGGATGGAGATCTGGTTAGTAACCAACCGGTGGGTTCAGTACTTTGACGAATTACTCAACGACCAGTTTAACGAAAGGGTAGAGGTCCCACTAGCAGACAGAGTCATGCAATTGCCATTTAGCACAGACGATTCATCAAACTGTTACCCTAGTATGGGTAGTATGCGTCGATGCCCTGTGATCACGTTATCATCTACCCCATATACAGGCTAGACCACAACAACTACAGGGGTATCACGTCGTTGAATGCCTGATAAAACAAAATATTATCCATGATCCTTCAGGATTGTCTTTAGATCATCCCTCACGTTGAAGAGATAGATAGTCGGAAACTATTAAAGAGAATTCCGAAAAGGAAAATCAACCACTGATCAGATCTTCACCATGCGGCAGATCTGGGAGAAGATGGCAGAATACAGACACGACACATACCATCTCTTCACTGACTTCAAAGCTGTAAATGGTAGTACAACCAGAGTAAAATTAAACGACACTATGTGAGCTCTTGAGAAATCCCGCCAACGTCGCTTGTCAGGTGAAGGTGGATGGAAAACTCTCAGGGTCTTTTGCTACCACCAAAGATTTGCGTCAGAGAGGCGGGCTTGCCTATCTCCTATTCAACTTGGTGCTAGAGAGGGTCATTCATCTCCTATGTAGCAGAAGCTTATCAAGGGATCGAGCAGGCGGCAGAGAACCTCGGATTGCAGATAAAGGAGGCAAGGACCAAACTGATAGTGGTAACATCAGCAGCTCTACCAATAAATAATCCAAATTGACGTAAGCGTGACATACAGATAGGTGAAAGCTTTATTCAAGTCGTCCAAAAATTTACACATCTCGGGTTATTATTATTATTTGTATGATTATTATTATTAAATCTTTATTCAATGGACAATTACAGTTCTGATGAATTGTCTTAGGTGTAAACTTAACTTAGGATACAAACATAACTCGACTATATCCTGGCGCAAATGTTTAGATGTTGTTTAAAGACCGACTTTAGAGACGTATTAAAATCGAAAAATTGGTAGACGTCGTTAAAAGCCCTGCACATACACCTTATAGGGTCTCCTGAGCCACAGTTCGTTCGACGACGAGGTACATTAAGCAGTGGTCGCGGTCGTAGAGGGGTCGTTGGAGCATAGCTGTCCAGTCGTTGGAGTAGGGATGGACAGCCCATGATCCCTGTTAGAAGACCTCCAACAAACATTTGCTGCGCTATACGAGGCCTGTCACTGAGATTTTTCAACCCAAGAAGCTTTAGACGTGCTTTATAGGATGGATATTGACTGTCTGGTTGCCATGGGAGAAGAAGCAAAGCAAAACGGGCGAGTCTACGCTGTATTGACTCGATGCAGTCAGATAAGCGCTGAGAAGATGGCTTCCAAACAAGCTGCGCATATTCAATCACCAAACGGACTATACTGCAATACACAGCCTTTACACACATTGGGTCCCTAAAACCTCTAACCACTCGTTGAACCAATCCTAGAAGCTTGTTGCAAGGGTTTATATTTTGCTCTGCGTGTTGGTTAAAGGTCAGTTTCGCGTCAAGGATGATTCCAAGATCCCTAATGAGATCAACGGTTTCAATATAAATTCCGTCGATGTTGTAGCTGTCGATGTGTACCGAGAAGGCTCGCGAGCTCTACTAAACGATAGGACTTGGCAATTTTCGACACTTAACTGCAGATGATTGCGTGTGCACCAACGGTGAAAGTTTTTTATACGCTGCTGAAGTTCTTCGATTAACAGCAACGACAACAGCATGGAAGCTAAGTTGCGCGCAAGGATGCTGGTTGTCAACCGGTCATTCTACAGCCTGAAAAATGAACCTGTCCTCCAAGAACCTGTCACGACGGATGATGCTGTTGCACTGTTCAAATCTGACGTAAACTATCCAAATCTGAAGAAACTTTCTTAGCCTCGTTCGAGAGGAAGAGACGCAGAAGTATGATTTTACTCGTCCAAGGCCGCAAAGCGATTGTAGTATCGGATAAGTCAGTAAGTAAGTAAGTAAATATGTAGTTGAGCTAGATAAGAATTTATATATCCAAACCATTTCGATCAAACAACTCAAATTGGTTAGCACCAGACAAAAAGAAAAGAACTAAGAAGAAATACCCATTACTTTCCCCTCGCTTAAATCTGTATTTCCCAAGCGCGCATTTGTTGGTTCAAAAATTAGACACTGAATCACGTGGTTGTGTTAGAATTTAATTAAAGCTTTATCAATCGTGCGATTGAAAACTCTGATAGCACTGCTCTCATCACAAGACAGGGGAAACCCATCTTCGATTAACAACAAATCCTTCCCATTCCACCACCAATCCAACCACTCCTAAATTCAATCGCAATTGCGATCGACATTTATCTCCTACCCCCGGCGCCGATGAAATCGCGCGTGCATTCACCGAGCGCGCCGGGGACGGTGTGCATAGATTTCCCTGTGCATTATTGCTACTACCTGCACCACCACGGTTTCGAGTATGCGAACAGTTGTTACATTACTCCTCTCCTCTCTTCCACCACACACACACCTCGACGCTCTGTAACGCTCCGTTACAAGCGATTAAGTTCGATTGATGCGTCGGCGGAATGCCTAGAAGGGGGTGGTTGTTGCTGCTGTTGCTGCTGCAGCAAAGCAGATCGAAGGAGATTGCTGCAATCCCTCTCAAGATTGGGAAAAAAACCTTTCCGTGTGCCCTGTCGGGCTCATTACGGCCAGCTGGCAGGCAAGAGTAATTCTGGACGGGACCAAATCCGCTCTCCATGCCCATGCCAACCTGTCAATTTGCTAATGAATCTGTTTTGCTCAATTCCATCATTTGCTGAGAAGAAAAAGGAAAAAAAATATATGAGGGTGCCACTTCCCTCACCCCCGCTCTGTAGAAAAAAAAACTCACTCTATCTTGAGGCGGAGAAAAATCTCTGCAGAACGGTAAGTGAGTGTGTGTGTGCGTCGGAGATCCAATCCGGGGGCCGATATGCTCACGTAGATTGTAAATTTATTACTTTCCATATTTTCTTGCTCCGCTCCGTCCCCGCCGGCAGCATTATGTTAGCGCTGTAGGGAGGAAAATAACGCTGCCAGGTGGGGGAACGGGAAGAGAAGATTGTTCATCCAATCCCACCCACGGAAGAAAGGCAAAAAAAATCCCGGTACAGCACGCGCGAACGCACGCACGATTCGCGTAAATCTTCCCGTCGGTCGCCTCCTTTAACCTACGCCTTGGCGCCTCCCCCCCTACCCATGCTTTGGAGCGTGTTCACGACAACCGCGCGCTTGACACCGAAGGCATGCATCACTGCATACGAGCCACGGAGTAGCGGGTGTGTGTGTGTATCTTTCCACCCTCAGATAGATTTTTGTCTGTTTTTTTTTGCTACTCGATTGCCCTTTTCCCAGCTTTTTGCCTGTGGGTAGTGGAGCTCTTCCCTCCGTGGCCGTGTTTCGGGCGCTTCGTTTAGTTTCGTTCGGTGCTGCCGCGACAACCAAGGCAAGGCAATGACGGTGCCCAGTCCTGCCAGCAAAGCCGCAGAGAGGTTATGATTGTCACCCGTACCGTTATGATCGTTTTCATCGTTCAATCGAAACTGTGCGCAAGAGCACAGGCACGTGGTTCGTGCGTACGGTACAGCGGAACAGCAATAGCCATTTTTCCAATAGCCAATTTCCCGTCAACCCGGCCAGCGGCCGGAAACTTTTCGATTACAGTGTGCGAGCGGAGCAGGCGGAGAAGGGAAAGCGGTTCTATCTGTCAACGACAAGTCGACAACCGTCAAGGTTCCGGAGGATTAGCGCCGTCCCTGGTACCAGCGGTGCGAGGGCGACGGTGGTGAAAGTTTTTCGCAAATGGCAGTGAAAGGGATCAAATTTGGCGAAATGGATTGCTGGAAAGTGGTGCCCCCTCGCCATACCACGCCATCGTTTCGAGAGAGATCGGCCCGGCGGGACGGCTTAAATTGAATTAAACTGACGAACTGAGCTGGCGGTTCCGGTTGGTGCAGGATTGCCCCCGATCCGGGCCGGGCAGTGCGGGCAACCGTAGGGTAAGTGTGCCGTAAAGTAAGCAAACAGAGGGAGAGGAAAAACTCGCACACACGGCATGCAGGCGGCGGGAAGGGGGGGGGGAGAGCAGGTTGTATTCATGAGTGTAACGACGTCATCAACCTCAACCGTAGCAGTCGTAGCGGCGACGGTGCAGAAGTGGGGTTGAAAGATAAACAAAACAACACCCCCCACCCCCACCTGGAAGCGATTGGAGACGCAGTGGAGGAGGTCTCCATTATTAAGTGAATTAAATGAGAAGCCGCGAGATGCGCAGCCCTCAACCATCGCCGATTACCCGGCTAGTCGGGATTTTTTTTTATTATTTTGCCACTGGGTCTTTCGTCTTGAGCACCTGGTGTTGAGGAAGGGTGGGCGTGGACGGGACCATTATAGGTACATCAAAGCATCGGTGTTAAAGCGCCGTGAGAAACGGTTCCACGTGTTCCTCCATTGGAAACATTGTAAATCCATCCATCAATCAATCGACGCTAAATCTTTCGCTTCCGGCTCGGGCTGGAGGATTTTCCATCTTTCCAACCGGTTCGGGACGGTTGCTTGGGATGGTGAAAGGTGCTGCCAGACAGGATGGTTAGGAGGGCGTGAGTTGTAGTAGATATTATGCATAGTTTTAATTTCATTACGCTTCCGCAACCTTTTAAGTGGTACTTTTTCGCACAATTCAAATATTTTGACATTTAAATATTCGTTTATATTTTTAATGATAATGGATGAGTTTGAGTTATCTCCACTAAATGTAGCAAAAACAGTTGCTGATTTACAGTAGTACAGTGTTTAACTTTGTATTGTGCTCGTTTTGCGTGTGCCATGCACCAGCTATGGAAAACTCGTTGCAGTATTGATGGTTCGTGAAAAAAATGGGGTAAAAGTACCTAAGTGGTGGTACCTCCAGTAGTTGTTTTAGCGCACTAAAATATGTTTTAAATAATAAAAGGCATTTCTTTATTTATGATAACATGAAATGTTTTCTGATTTTTTGCAAAGGGTGTAAAAGTTAATTATTAAAGGAATTCATTATTTAACAGTTACAATGTCTGCACTATTCCGGAACCCTTAGCCTTAAGAAACTCGTGTTTTTTTTAAAGATATGAACACAAAACTACGATATTGCTGATTTTCTACCTTAACTCTTAACCTTTTGATTTGCTCAGATTAATTGTCTTTTGATCCGTTTTTTTTCTTAATTTTTCGTATGTTTTTACTATGATGCCCTTGTACGAACAAAAAACAAGCATGTTTCTACAGTGGTTCTATTCATTCAATCAGTAAAAACAAGCACAAAATCAGGAAATTTGTTACTACTCGTACTCGTTTTCATGAAAATATGTTCTGAAAATAAAATGAATGTTAATCATTGACAAAGAAATAGACAGATACTCGCATATCTAGCAGAGTGAAAAATTGACTTCATATCAAGCAGGCCAAGGGGTCGACTACAGTTTTATACAAAAATTAATTCAATATTTTCATATTTGAAAACAATACATTTCTGATGGTTGAATAACGTAAAAATACGATAATATAACAGTAAAATCCTAGTTATAAATATGAAACAAGCTTTAACACTCAGTTCCATTCAGTTATATATAGTTTTTTTGTGTTTCTTTGACTACCACCATATGACGTACGACAACTATGGGAATCATACTACCATAATGGGTGCAACGGAACAGTCAGCAATGATTGTGTTTGGGAAGATAATACATATTTCATTTATCTTATGTTAAAATATTTAAATTATTTACTTCATCGACAATTTATTTAAAACCAATTCGTTCAACTACTAATTGCAAGACTATTGGTACATTTACCCCAACCACTATATATTTTAACAGACCATACTTGATCTGAACTCATGCTGTGCTTTTTTCATAGATGAACTCAGATTTATTTGTTTAATGAGATAGGCTCTATAACAAGAAACAGGTTCCTTGTGCATTTTCAGGCCCACAATAGTTTTTGGAACAGTTGCAGGAATAAGAAGCTTTAGGAACCTGAACTAGCACAGGAATATGTTCGGAATCAGGGCCCGAATAGGAACACCCGAATATTTTAGAACACGATTATTTTAAAATTAGTCCCTAGACTGGACTTCTAATTCTTCTAAAGGTATGCAAGGAATCAATCGTACAATAATTTGGTTCAGTTTGATTAGTTAAATTACGGTTTTCTACTGAAATGTGCAAACATTTCAACGCCATAAAGCATTTGAATGTTGAATGAATATAGCCTCAATACATGTCCTTGTTACCTTGTTTGATTTTTGTCGTGACCGTGTGATTATTCAGTGACATAACATATTAAATAAGAAATCCATCTTTTAAAACATTTTAAATGTGGAATAATATGCATCAATTACTTATTGATAGACCCATAGCAGGATAGTTAATCAGACGTAATCTCCGTTCATAGGGAACTTGAACCCAAGAAAGGTATGGTGATAAATCACACGAGTGAACAATTGTGCCACGGGGTCCTCAAGGCCACATATTGAAATACACTCACATTTAATCAGTAAATGTTTATTTATTATATTAGAATTAATTATTTCCATGGGTTTCACAATGTGTTGTTTCTTAAATACGGAAGGAAGAAACCCCGGAATAGGAAAGAAATAAGCTCATAAATGCATTTAACAGACCAAAGCAACGGCAGCCGATTGCAAAACAAGAGGTAAATCAATTGATTTCAGGATCGTTACCTTTCTAAACATACGTTTCGGGTTGGAACGGATTACGTTATGCACCCAGGGTTTTTGCTAACCGGGAGTTGATAAGCAAGATTAAAAATAGTCACGAAACTTTTAATTGTAGTTGATAATTTGAAAAGCTTGACATTTGCCAGTGTTAGTAACTGCCAAGGGGTAAACAATATACAAACAAATAAATATTAAATAATAAACCACAAACCAAAACTGATGATTAACACTCGTTGTCATTACTACAGTAACTACAACTACCAATAGGAAAAGAATAACACCAACGCAACACAATTAAAATGTGTTACATTGTTCCAAAACTACCGCAACGGAACGGCTCCCGCTAAACGACACTTTTAATCAACCGCATGTATGTATACACACTTACACTCCCGCTCCAAAAACACTCACAGCAAAGCAACGCGTTTACTTAATTCACTTTTATTACGCAGCACACATCATAAAACTCGTGCACGGGCAAAATGCTCCGCACGCTGCACAACCGTATCCCACCCGATAAAAGAAAAGAAGTTTCAACCTCTAACCCTCACCCACATGCATCCCACCGTGAGCACCAGTGTGCCAGGCTTGTAAGCGCATGATTAAATCATTGCCACCCATTTTCGCCCCGCACCGATGAAAGCTGCGCTTGGCAGTGGCAACTGCGCCCGGCCTATGCAAAGCAAAGGATCGGCATTGCTTTCCCCTTTGCAGGAAGGGAGAAGGCCGGAGGTATATGCTCTTGAATGAAGAATGAAGAACAGCCACCAAACAACAAGAAGCAGAAAAAGAAGAAAAAAGCCACAGGAAAAACTTAAGAGATGGTGCGTAATTACAGCAAAGGGCCGCCAGCAGGAACCCGCACCGAGCGGAGGAAACGGCCTGCGCGCCGTCCATGTCTCTCGCGGCTAGAAGAGCGCTTGGTTCCACTTGGGCCGGGAAAATGTAATTACGATACACCTGCTTTTTTCCCTCGCCCGCCAGCGTCGGTCGCCCTCCGGGGCGGGAGTTTTTCTCACCCACCGCCGCACAGTGACAGGCCGCACCACTCATCATCTCACTCACCTTACTCTTCATTTCATTAGTGGTCCACTTTGCCGAACAAGAGCCGCCATAAAGGGACGGCGTGCTGCGTGTGACTGGATCGCGCTGCGAAAAAGGGAAGGATTCGTCTTTTTTCTGTTCTTTTTTTTTGCTTGTATCTCCCGCTCCTGCTGTTTTGCTTCCCCTGCCACCGTCTCGCTGCCCTTTATTAGGGCACAGTGGTGGTGCCACGGAGCGGCACAGGGACTCTCCCTGGCAGCAAATTAATATTAATAGCCCGGGCACATGTCGGCACTCCCGGGGCGACGGCAGCCACGGCGCTGAGGACGAACGGGCGTCAATGAACGCACCGAGAAGGTGATAATTGAATTAATTTTCAATTTATGCTGCACTTAGCAGCAAATGTGCGAGTACACACTCACACCAACACTTCCCTTTGTGTGTGCGTGTGTGTGTGTGGTTCATCATCATGAGTCATTAAATGGCGACGAATCGTAATGATACAGGCAAGCAGTACCGCCATCATCAGGGTTGTATATTGGCAACACATACTACACATCGCAAACTATAAAATGAATATTCAATCACGAAAAGTGAGTGCATGTGAGCGGCAGAGCGACTATTTGTGACGATAATCGATTTATTGCGCACGGTGGTGGGGTTTTATTATTATTTGTACTTCGAGGCGCAGCCGATCGCTGTAAACTACCGGGCTACCGGCCGATGGCCGTGTGCTTCTGGCGAGTGCAATAAGCATAAAACCCTCGCCCGAACAACCATTCCCGGCTCCGGACCAGCAGCTGGAGCAACATCTGGACCAGTGCTGTCTGGGGAGAGGATGGCCGACATTTCCACACCATTGATTTATCGCAGTTCAAAATTACCGCTTAAAGAGGAGCCAAAAATATATTAACAACAAACGCAAATAAAAATAAAAACAACGCACCCATAGATGAGGTTAGGAAAATGATCGACCAGGCACATCCGATTGGGTTTTGGAAGAGTCGTAGGCCAGCCCCCCCTCTGGCAGCAGATTTATCATTCCGTGCGTGCAGGCACCCTTTTTCATTTTTTTTTTTTACATTTGCTCATAAATTATTCCACCTCGAATCGGGCAGAGCAATCCAACTAGCTGGGGTTTGGAGCAATCTTCGAACTTTGGCAACTGACGGCCGCTGCCCGACAAACGCACCCGCCGGGCCAGCACTGCAAGAAGAAGCGAGCCTTTAAAACAACCCCAAGGGGATGGCGAAAGGAGGCTGCGTGGAAGTGGAGTGATAGCAGAGAAACTTTTTGTACCCGGCACAGTTGACTTACACGCCTGTTACACGCAGCTTCATGCCGTTGTCATCTTCACGGTTCGGTTGGTTGCGCGCTCCTGCACCGCTGTCCGACTCCCGTGCCGCGTTTCGGGGTTGTCATCTTTTGACAGCTCCACGCTGCCTGATGCCTGGGCTATCGTCCACCCACCCATCCGCCCGCTGCGCCCATTGTTTTCGGCCGCGGCCGTAACGCGGTGGAAAGGCGGCACCGGGGAATGCTTGAACTTGACAGGGACAGGAAACGCTGTCATTAGCTGGAAGCAGGGTTCGCCGCGACGTTGAAAACGGAATCCAAGTGCAACACCGGTGTGTACGTCCGGTACACTCGCCTATCTCTCCGCAGCAGTTGTCGGTTGCCAAAAAGGCGGAAGCGGGGTAAGGCAAAACAAAAAACAAGTAAAAACAAATAATACGCTCGCTTGCAACACGTTCGCTTGGAATGGGTTTTCTGGGGGAGAGGGGGGGATATCTTTGTTTTTATACTATGCTTGCTACAACTAACCTCCCCCACCACCTTTGAAGATCATCCCTCACAAACTGGTGTTCGCTCTTTCTCTCTTTTTGTTGTCTTGCTCACTCTCTATTACTTTCTTTCTTTGTCGTTCTTCTCTCTGCAGCGATAAAACGTTGTAAGAAAATGCCACAAACAAAATGTACACGGAAAGAACCAGCAATTCATTATCAAACGACACACACACACAATGAACGAGAGCGCGCGTAGAGCAATCCGGCTCGAAGGACCAAAACCTTGCTTCCAGCGCAGTAACAAGCGCACAGCGTGGTGCTGCAAACTAGTGTTGGGCCATACGACTCCACTAACGGAGCGACCGGGAGTCGGGTGCGGCTAGGCCAGAATCGATTCCGACCCGTGGGTGCAACGAGTTCGGTACGTGCATACGATAGGTTCATACGAGTTCGGTGTGTTCATACGAGTTCAATAGATTTAAAACTAGGTTTGTGGAACCCATCAATTAGACGGAAAAAATTTTGAAGTGAACTATGAATAATACCTTTAATTTAATCTGTTTACACCTATCACCATTTTTATTATTTTTATTGATTCAATTTTAGTGTTTAATGTTAAAAAAGGTATGTCATCCTATGTTTGCATCTCTTAGTAAGGGGTTTAATCTCCCTTCCTGTCAGATTTCAACCATCCTTAAGTATGGCTGTATACACTGGAATGCAACGAATATTTTTAATATGGGCGATGCTATGTTTGGAGGTAAAAACGTTTGCCGTAAATTATGTTGTAAAATTTAAAAACAGTGCAAAAATTTGCTCAGTCCTCACGATAAATCCTTTTAGAAGTTAGATCTGGCGATGCGTGTTGTACGACTCTTATGGACCGATATGGGAATTTCTGAGTGAACCACCTATTATTATAACAACAATCTTGATTATTGATATAACCAAAGCTTCATCAAACGGAATTGCTAACCAACTCTCATTTCCTCGTGCTCTTCGAAACTCAAACCGGTATCGTTGCAAAATGTGGCATCGAAAAGATATCGATTCTTGTGTTGGTGAAACAATAACGACTTTCATAATAGATAAGCAATGCACAAACCATTTTCTATCAATACCAACATTTTATATAAGACACATAATTTTGATGAGTTTAATTTTATTCATGATTTTAACTAATCCTAATACATTTTCTTCTTAAGCAATACGGTCTTCTCGGACCGTTTCTTCTGAAAAAAAAAACATTTTCTTATTCACAAATCATTGGAGGATGTTTTCAGAAATAGTAACATTGCATAACATAAGACTCCCTGCATTGAATGTAATGGTAAGACCAGAATTAAAACACTTGAATGCAACAAAACGTGCGAAGCTTATAAGTCTATTCGTAAATTATATAGAACTAATAGAAAATAAACAGATACTCCTGTAATGCGATGATCGTACAACTGTACCTCGAGTACCGTCGCGGTAGGTCAGTGTTTCGCTGACATGTATCGAGGTAGAATAACACTTTGTTCGAAGCGGACTTTTCGACACTTGATCGTCCAGGCGATCATAGAAACCTTTAGGAGGTTTCCCTTACTGGAAACGTTGGAGTTTAGAGGCCTTACCTTGAGTAGGGGGACTTAACTAAACTCTTTAAATGAGAAGTCGATAGATGTTGGATGGGCATAGTCCTATCCTGACAGTCCGAACGAATCTGACTTGCCATGGTCGGAATGGGTTTTATTTATACTCCAATGAAGTTAAGGGTTTCGCACATTTGGTTCCGGGTTTTATGTTGCGAAGTTATTGTTTTCACTCAGCTAGTTACGTTTGTCTTTTGTTAACAAGAACGATGGTTCTTGTCACTAAGTTCCTGTTTTGGGTTTAATGCATATACTGTTCCTGCTTTGGGTTACATACTGTTCCTGCTTATGTTGTACGTTTCGGTTGGTTCTGAAAAGTGTGTCACAATTGTTTTTATATGAACGGTGTGGCCTGAGCTCTTCCGGGTGTGTATGGTATGATCTGATTTACTGAATGTGTTGCAATGGTGTGGTTTGGCTTTTCAAAGTGTGTTACAATGTGTCTATAGCTGATAGTGTGTATTATAATAAGTTGTGTATAGTAGATATGCTACACTCCAAGTATCAGATAAACTTGGATTGAAATCTTTGATCGATTAATAAGTAGATAAGAACAATCTTTTGCATTGTTTTAATAAAAAAGTCATTGCAACTGAACTTGTATGAGCTCGTATGACCCTACCGAGGTTGTATGAACCTATTGGACTCGTTGCACCTACGGGTCGGAATTGCTTATGATTTGCTGAACCTACTGAAGCTACCGAGCTTACTGAAGCCAAAATAACGACCCGGAGCGCTCCGGGTCGCGTTTGGATGTCTCCGATCCGGCAGGTTCAGGTCGACCCGCCCATCACTACTGCAAACTGTCCCGCCGTTATTGATAAGCGCACCCTCCCCGTCGTTCGTCCGCTCCCGCGAGCTTACGGAAGGCATCTTCACCCTCCTCTCCCTCCACACTTACCCCGTGCCCACTCACTATGCCATGCAAAACTATCGGCATATCAGTAGGCATGAATGTTTTGATTGTCGTAACTGTGCAGGGTTGCCAATCCTGCAACACCCTTCAAAGGGCCAGCCAGACGGGGACTATAATTTAATTGATACACCAATGAACACACACACACACGCGCGCCCGCGCTAAGACAGCGATCTGCCAATCCTCTCCCCTTGGCTTGGCAGGGGCCAAGTGCTTCCGGCTGCCATGTTCGCTTCCACCATTTTCTGTTCACGCTTCACGGCGCGCGCAAAAGCGTGTGCATGCGGGATGCATTCGTTTCGCCCAGTTCGAACCGGTTACCTTACCCGGTGCGTGCTGAAGATGGACGTTTGGCGCGTTTCCGGTCGTCCGGTCGGATGTGCCTGTGAGTGCGACGGTGGTCGCGTGGCCCTGATAGGTCACTGAAGAGCACTGTGCGAAATCTCTGCACCGAGGGCATTGAGTGCCGCGGTGAAGTATGCGCTGATGGGTACAGGAAATTCTTGATAAATTGACGTCATTCCGAGAGTTGAACAATTCAAGCCAAAAGAATGTGGCTTGAAAACATTAAAAAAAAAAAACAAAGCTATGAAAGAAACTGTTTGACCGAACCGTTCGTAAGTGGACCCATTTTCCACCCATTTTACGATCACTTACCACTTGACTTTCTGGGTAATAAAAGTGCAGGCGCGGCCCAAAGCAAGTGCGCTTGTGTCACGGTAACGTACTGAAATTAATCACGTACCCTTTACAGCCGGCTCTAATAAGTTGAAAACAGTTAAATTTTCCAACGCCGATGCGTGAAATGAGAAAACGGACACGCACAGCATACGAAACCTTTTTTAAAATTAATAGGAAAAGCGCGGTGGGAAAATTCGGCCCGCACGAAATCGAACGCTTCGGCACCCCCAGCAAAGCGGATCGTAAAACTCGTGCACGGTTGAGTCATCCGGTCGCTTGCATGACTTATCGCTTGTTGCACTGTGAGGCAGCGTTTTTGTGACGTAATAATCGGTGCACAGCTCAAGAGCAGGGTAGCGGAGACACTACAATCCAGTGCACTGTTTCGGTGCAGAAGCAGAGGAAGGAAAACGGACGCGACAGAACGAAAACACAAATTGGGGGCGGGCCCCGAGAACAAAATCTTTCGGAGACGCGATGACGGCGCCGGGTGGAATGATGGAAAAGCCTCAGTAACACCCCCGATTGCTGGCTTCCCCGCCGTAGCCGAACCAAAACAAGCGTGCATTGTTGTCCCTGTGGCCTGGCATTTTACAATTTAACCGAATTGTGGACACTTTTACCACCGATCCCGGCCGGCGAGCCGGGAAGCTGTTGCGCTGTCGGCAGTAAATGTTAAAATTATTACTACCTACCGCTAACGTGTAGGTCGCCCGGGGTCGGATGACGCACGGGCGGGCGGGGTTTGAACAACTACATAAAAATATGATTGCAACGCGAGCGGGCGAGTGTGCGCGCGACTGGCGAACCGTAACGATGCTGCCGTGACACTCCAGCAGTTTGGGCAGCTACCACACGCAAACGACAAATCCCTTGCAGGCAGGCGGACGATTGCGCCACCACCATCACCACCACCGCGAGCTCAAGAAGCGGCATTAGGGCACCCGGGCACCCGAAGCACGGCCCGCGCATAAAACCCCAATTTTCAGCCAAATAAAACACGAACTCGATTTTCGATTTTGGACGCAGGCAGCAATGGCGAAGCAATCGAACGCGCGCGCCGCGGCCAGTATTTTAAAATTAGATTTTATTACGCTGGATGTAATGCGTAACGGCCGCGGTGCGGCACAGGGGGGGAAAGTGGAAAGGGCAGGCAACAAGGGCCAGCAAATTAAAACACAGGTTATCACGTACGACACTTTGTGAGCGGAAAGTAAAACATACACCAACTATGCCCCATCCCTTTTCCGTTTGATCGCTTGCACTTGGCCATAAATTAGACGACAAACCGGAGCAACGTTTGGACCCGAAATTATGACTTGTCAGACGGGGCAGGATGGAAGAGATAGATAGAGAGAGAGAGAGAGAGAGAGAGAGGGAGAGAGTGAGAGAGAGCAAACGAGGTGCGAGCAACAAGTGAATGGCGGAGCGACAGCTAAGTGAAAAGCGAAGTAGACGAGTTGACGTTAACTCGTTTGCGATGGGGGACCGGGCAGCCACAAGTTTGACAGCTGCGCTGTGTTTATTGTTTCGTTCCCCGTGGGACTAGTACAAAGTCAGACAGGCTGAGAGAGAGAGAAAATCATAGCAGGAATGTAAACAACGTTATCGATTTTCGATCGCGGCACTATAACGCGAAATGACATTCTTTAAATTCTTCCACGCTACTGCTGCTACTAGATCGTAACTTGCTTCACGCATACACACACAACAATCAAAGCAAAACACTACAAACAAAGTGTCACTATTACGGTTGTATGTTTACATGCGCGGGCGGACTGCTCATTTGACGCGGAATTTACGGGCCCGCAAGGATTAATGTGCATGTGTAAGCGATGGTTTATGTACCTGACAGACATTTAACGGTTATAGCTTGAAATGAAAGTATTTATACTAAAACGGAGTGGTTCCATTTGGACCTTTTTTTTTCAATGAAACAAAAAAAAGAAAAAAACATAAGAAAAGCAAGATCACACGAAAGCAAGATCCTCATAGCTATTTCACTGCTGCAAATCTCGCACCGTAGCTCTCGTAGCTGCCGGTCTTAATTGTCTTCTAACGTTCGCCTTCGCCAACTCGTTTAACATCTAACAACATAGAGACGAACAACAACAACAACAACAACAACAACAGCAACTAAAGATTATGAATGATCTTAATCCAAACTCCTACCCCCCCGAGACAGACATACCCAAGGTACTGCGGTGAGTAAAACAAAGCTACCGGCGACTTGGTGGACTGGACTGGAGCGCAAGTAGTAGCGAGCCGTCCTGCACGGGCACTGTTTCAAAATTAGCTCGAAACGGCTCGAAACTGTAAACAGGAAATGCACCTTGCCCAATGCAGCAACGGTGAGTCACGTACGGCCCAGTGGCACGGGGATGCAGAGCAGTGGCCCCATATGCATGCAGATGTTGCGATGCGAGCTGCGCCGTGTACCTTCGCCTTCAGCAACCCTTTGCCGCACAGCTGCCTGGGCAATCATTGTAGCAAACTCCCGAAGCAATCCGATCCGACCACTCTCCCAGGGGGCGAGATGGTCCAAGATGCTACGCCCAAGATGCACTCCCCGCCCGCCCGCCCGGCACGGTCTTCTTTGACCTGTCCGCTTTCTAAACAACAACAGCAACAACAGCAACCACAACAACACCAACCACATCAGCAATCGCCACGTCCAAACGCTGATGTTCCAAGATCTTGCTGCTGCTGGCCCTCTCGTCGCAACACAGCCGATTGGCATCTCGAGTGTCAGTGTGTGCCTTGGCTGTGCTCTTTGTTTGGACGTCTTCAGGGCTGCGGGAGCGCAAGGGAGGGTGGGGAATGTTAACAGAATGAATTCGAGACTGCTCGATTGGGCTCTACACTGCTGCGCAAAAAGGGTGCCCACACACCAGGCCGCCCAGCGTCTCTCCAGCCAGTTCGCCAGACAGCGCCAAGTTCACCAGCTTGAGCGGCGTACGTATGCGTCAGCCCGTAAGGCGAGCCCGTACGCGGAAATCGAACGCTCGTACGTGTTCCCTTCGCACCTTTGCAGTTCCGCACCGCACCCGCCCATCACACCACCGTTCCGACACCTCCGTGACCGTGTGTGGTTCGATTGCCTTTCCCTTGACTTTGTGCACGAGCGCACGTTTCTTGGGAGGTTTTCCCCCCTTTGTGCTGCTTAGCGTTGGCTTGCCTTACCATTCTTAGTAACCTATCACCGTGCTCCGTGCTCCCGCCGGCTCCTTCCCACTAGCTGCCAGCAAATCACAACACCTCACCAGAAAATAGATATTTATGTTCCTACAGAAGAGAAAAATGGAGGGGGGGGGAGGAAACACCAGCACCTTTCCACGTAGCTCGTTCGCTTACGAGATGAGACGTTCTCGAGACGTTTACCGGCAGCGAAACTGAACGCTGCAGCAGCAGCAGCAACAACAACAAAGCCCTCGTGTGCAGCTGTGTGCATGCTTTTTATAACACGGCTCTCGTTCCCCTCAGCCGTGCGCGGCTGTTCTGTTCGAGTCGCGATTTTCCGAAAAAGGTATTGCCTCACGTTCGATGCATCCGATTGTCGCTTCGCTTTGCACCTTCTTTGCACTGGAAACTGGTTGGTGTAAATAAACACGCGGCAAGGTACACCGGGCGGAAGTCTTTGTTTTGAATAGCCGAGACGAGTCAGAGAATATCACGCGCGGCTAGGTAGGGACCTGCGGGCCCTGTCACCTGCAAGACGACGCGCAGCCACACGTGTGAGAAGATGAGTCTTTGATCCAGTAAAAAAACGTGTGCGGATCATATTTAAGATGTCGGAGCTGCGTTGGTGACACACCGGGGCTAGAATACACTTGCTAGCACCCGTGTCTGTCAGCTAGCAAGATCGATTTTGATCAATGAAAACATTTCGTGAGGAATGCATTTAACGTCGTCTAGGGAAGATTCCAGGTTTTGACATCTTGGATTTCTTATTAACGACCACAACGACAAGAGCATTTTGAAAGATCAACAAGCATCAGCGAAACAAAGAAACGTTCATCTTCGCGATTCAGCTACTCTGCGTAGCGAAACACTTCATGGAATTTGCCTTTGACACTTTTGAAACATTCGACGAATTACCTAAATGATTACCTGATAGTGCAACGAACATCGGATAAAGATCTGTCACATGGTTTACATGTAAGATGTCAAATTTAGATCCAGCAAGGTACAAATAATATGATTGACATCAGCCCTGGGTATGGTAAGTAGGGAGACATCGTGTCTTTAGGATCTACATAAACATCGAAGTAAGACAAACGAAATGAGGCTAGAACTACTAGCACTAGAACTCTAGTCACTAGTTCCTTTGACTATGAGTTCATGTAGTTCGTGCGAGGTGACGACTGTACCATGGGACCGCCCCCAGAGTAATGGTGACATTAGCTTTTAGTTAACAAAAGATATTCTACATTCTTTGGGCGCCCTGTAGACAATGACATTACGCTTACTGTAGACTGGGCAAACTGATCATATCCATAACACTGCAGAAACGCTCGGAATTTGAAATCTGAAGCCGAAGGAACCTCTTTATGAAGACGCACTGAATGTGTTTTTGGAAATGCGATCTCCTATTGAGAACAATAAATGATCCCAGAAGAAGAAATCAAAGATATTCTTTATGACTGGAATCCAGACTCATCCTGCTATATAGGACCCAGTACGTCTGTCTATAGACCAGAGACTTCACACTCCAACCACTAAATATAAGACATCACACAGGACATCAAACGATAAGGATCTAGGGACACTTCTTGAGTCTCTTATACGGAGATTGCACCGACTCCATAACAAAAGCCAAGGCCCAGAATTCAATGTAATTGGAATTGAGTTCTTCTTCAAGCATGTTTTAAACTTCCTCATCAAAAAAAGTTGTTGGTCAGTTGTTGATGTTCGACAGGATTCAAGCGTGCCCCCCGATGTATTCCAAACCAAACATCAAGCAGCCATTCGTGCGGTTCGGTAAGCTGGCTGTTGATAAAAACACGCTACCTTTCAGCAATCAAAATGTCATAACAATCCATTTCAAAACGCTTGACGCATGTTTCTTGGAACCCATCCCCGTTCCCGTCCCACGCAAACAAAAAACGATTGATTGCGATTTGGCAATGTTTGGTTTAGCTGTCCATCATAAATTAAAACCACCCAGAAGGAAGGAAGCACAACCCCAGCGGGGGAGGGGGGCAAACGTTCCAGGCAGGTAACGTTCAAGCCAGCATAAGTGATTGAAATGCAAATGAGCCCGCTTTTTGGTAGTCGAGTTTCGAACGGAAAGATTGGATAATTTATTCCTACCGCTTCGTGTCCACCTCACCGCTTCCGCCGGGCTTGAAGCAGCCAAAGAATTTTCTTTTTAAATTAATGAAAAACGAAACGTGCGGCGGGAACAGGGGCAAACTTTGAGTGGTAAAATTAAACCAAATAATGGGTGGAAACGGCCCATCTAGAGCCTTGCGAGTAGCTCCAACGGAAACTCGGAACCTACGGGATGGAGGCTGCGAGTGAAAAGTGAAGCGAAATGATGCAATTATTCTAACAAATTGAGGTATTTGTCACGCTGCCATCCATCGTCGTTCGGGCCTTTTTTTTGTTACTGTTCTATTAGCTGAGGGTTCTTTTTTGTTAGTTGGTAATTTTATTCTTTTCTATCCGCGTCACGCTTTTTGTTAAGATTTTAAAGGGTAAAACAGCATTCTAACCAGCACAACAAAAAAAACACATCGTCTCCATCTGAGTGTATTGGCTTTGTGGCTGATGTTTGCCTTTTTGTTGTTGGCAGGTATCGCAGATCACTGCAACATATATCATCCGCCCACGAACCCACGGTAAAGTGTTTTGTTTATTTAGTTTTGTTTTGTTTGACAGAACGTAAAGGTAGCAATTAAAGACAGACCATTCGAATAACCAATAGGACTTTCTACAGCCAAAGACCCGTTGGAAAAAAAATTAAAATTCAAGCACTGTCGGCACAAACACACCAAACAACCGAGAGGCGAATAATTTCGAAACGCTAATTTAATTTGCTCGAGCATAAATATAAAAAGCATAACTCTTTCGCTCGCTTCGTTCCCGGAACACTTCGTTAGCGGACCCCCAGACCAGACAAATCAATTGTAACAACAATAACAACAGCGTCACAAAATCTGCGCAAGTAAGCATGAAAAAATCTTTTCTTGAATGTTGAGAGGTGACCGAAGCGAAGAAGCAAAAAAAAACCCCCGACCATACAAAACGGAAGTGTCAGCACTAATCAGTGGAAGTGAAAATGGGACGATATTTCTTATCCTCCTCGCTTCAACACGCTCCTGCACACCGGCAGATAAAGAAGGTGCACGGTCCGGTACGCCAAGAGGGGTGACAGGGACTTTTTTTTGCTTCGGTAAAAGAAAAAACACGCAACTGACGGACCTAATTAAATTTAATGTTTCTCAACTTATTTTATTATTTAATTTGTATTGCCTCCTTTAGTGCGTTCCCATTCTCGAAGGAGGGAAAAAACACCGTCCCAAACCCCTCAGTTCGTTTGATCTTATTTGCCCGGATTTACCCTTCTATTTAGAGGTGTGGGGGAGGGGGGACCGGCGCTGCATTATGATAATCATTCCCATAATATTGCCATTTCTTTCATTTATGTGGAAAGTAAAATGTTTGGCAAGCACCGGAATGGGACCAAGGATTTCGACCGAGATGAGAAGCAGAGAATAGAGCAAAACGCGAAAAGAAAAATCTTAAACGAAATAAAAAAGATTTTCACACCCTTGCTCCTTCGTCCTTCCTGTTCGTTCGCATCGCTCCCGCTCAAGGGTATCCCTGTTTTGCCCCCCCCTTCCCCCCTAAGCTGGCAAAAGATTGATAAATTAGGGAGCAAAACCGGGAAAAAAGTGACCATCGCTTGGCCCTCGCGCCCGGGGAATGAATATTCATCCAAATTTTGCTGCGCTCGGCAAAGGATTGAAACAGTGGGACAGAACAAAACAGCAGCGAAAGGAAGAAAAAAAGAACCGAACCCCAGGCGCTCGATGCCACTAGGCGCCGCAAGATGATACGATATGAGTGGCAGTGGAACAAGAATTAATTTCATTCTTTTGAGCGCCCGACCAAACGAATCTTTGTAGCGGACACCCTCATCCTCGCACTGTTCGCCCCTGTCCGAGAGGGTCAAGGCGACAAACATCAACACTTTGTGGCGCGGTCCACAAAAATTAAGATAGAACACTTCAGAACGCCCCACCACTCCAGCGAAACACGACCACCGAAGGAAACGAACCCGACAGTGGAAGCTACCAAAACAAAAAAAAAGATCCAACGGCTGGATTTAATTGTAGGAAATAATTCACCAATGTTTATGCGATTTGCTTCACATGCTTCCGCTTCACTCTACACCTCTCTACCTCCCAACACTCCCCTTTCTCTCCGGGTGGCATCCCGGTTTCTTCAAGAATGCGTATAAGTAAAATCTGTTATCTTCCAAATCTTCAATTGGAACCCTTTTTTGCGCCTTTTTTTTTCTTTTCCTACCAAACATCTCCCGTCAGCCGAAAGTAAATTTAATTACTCTGACCAAAGTGACGATTTTCGCCAGCCCTTGAGCACTGCTGACCGATGAGCAGGCAATAGAAGAAAGCACGCACACAACCACACACACACACACACACTCCTAAAATGGTATCCTTCCGCTTAGCAGTGAAAATTTGTTACCATTATTACATCTTGCACGAACGTCGCCGGCGGCGGCCCTGTGGTGCCACGGGCGGGGAAAAGTGACAAGCGAGCCGAGGCAATTGAAATTAGATTCAACTGCCATTCCAAACAAACCGGACGGCACCGGTACCGGGTGAAAGAGTGGCCGTAAGCGGACGATTGGGGGGGGGGAGATGATAGTGAATAAAAGACGAAAATGGTTTTCGGGTTTTCGGACCACCGGTCAGTTGCGGTTTGTGTCCGGGAGGGGGAGGAGATGCCGGATTCCTAATTTGTGACGGAGTTTGGCTCGGTGTGAACTTTCTTCGTGCGGCGAGCGGGATAAAAGTGTCTTCTAGCGGCACGGGGCATCGGAGGTAGGGCCAAGTTGCACGTATCAGTTTCTTTGATATTTTGTGATCCTTTTCCCTTCGGCACCTCCCGCGCGCGTTTCTTGAGCTGTTGAGGGTGAAAGTGTGTTTCATATATTTCACCGCTTACGGTACCCCGGGCTGGGCGAGGTAGGGTAATTGAAATAAAATTAATTTGGCTATTCTTTTTAATTAAACGAATGATTGCACACACGTTTTAAGTTTAATAGAAGTGAAAACAATAAAGAAGCAAAACATATTTATAAAAAAGAGTCAGCAAAGAAAGTGTTTAAAATAAAACTGTACTTAGTAATCAACTTATTATGCATCAAGTATATAAATTTGTTTTATTAATTGAATGGGAACTTAAGGATAAATGACCCGGTTAAGGCGTTAAATGAAATTTGCTGAAAATAAATCATTCCTTCCTTCCAATATTTTGTATTGTAATTATCTTTAAATCAAGAACATGTATAGTTGAATCTATTGAGTTGAGATTTTGATTACACTAGTAAATAGATAATAAAATATAGAAATAAATAATCAATAAATCAATCAATCCATTACCAAATAAATAAATACATCCATATATAAATATGTATAAAAACAAATCATAAAGAGCTAAGAAAATAAACAAATAAGTAGCAAATAAAAAATAATACTTCCAAAACAGTGTGTAATATCAATATAACTTAGTTTGGAAGCTATTTTCGTATGAATAGCAAGGATTACTGCCATAATATTAATTTCTTGCTTAAATTTATCGTAAAAAAATTTATAAGTTTGATTGATGAAACTATTGACTTAAGTACTGCATCACACCTGTCGTCAACCCACACTCGGAAGAGTGTGTTTGATTTGTAGTAAATATTTCATTCCGCGGAATTTGCGAAATTTGGACTTTTTTTTGGTAAATTTCTGACAAAAAACTCATTTCTGTTGCTTATTTTAATAAACAGTACAATATGTCAAAAATATTCTAGAAAAAATCTAAAATAACTTTTTTTATTGATTTTATAACTATTACCACTATAGGAACATGCTTGTATTGTGTACCTATAATGGCACTAAGGTAAAAACACTTAAAATGCATAAATATGGTCAAAAGGCAAATAATTTTAGTAAAACAATAACATTTAACATTTCACACTAACATGAATAATTTAATTATTTTTAATTTGCATATGGACTGCATTTTTGTGCAATACCACCCTGCACGATTGAATTTAACACAAACGAAACAGCTTTTAGGGAATGTTTGCGTTTTGTAGCGTAACACATGGATTTTTAAAAATAAATTGTCTTATTCGTGTATTTGTAACGATCGATATTTGTCTTTTACGAACTAAACCAAGTTGAGCCGTTATCTGGTGGATTATTTCTAATATCTAATAATTATATCTAATAAATAAATTGGGGCCGGTCTGGTAGTACAGTCGTCAACTCGTACGACTTAACAACTTGCCTGTCATGGGTTCCAACCCCGAATAAACCGTGCTCTCATACGTAGGACTGACTATCCTGCTATGGTAACAATAAGTCCATGAAAGCCAAGGTCACTTCACTAGTGGGTACTGGCAGGCCTTGACCGACAGCGGTTGTTGTGCCAATGAAGAAGAAGAAGATCTAAATAAATAAATACGTACATGAATTAATACATACATAAATAAATAAATACACAGGTACAAAAATAATTTCATAAATAAATAATGTAAGCAATGGACTTCAACAAGTACACATAAAAAAAACTTAGAAATCAATTGAATAAACATAAAAACTATAGTATTGCATCACACCTACAGTGGATAGAAAATCTGCTAACAAAACTAATCCGAATTTTTGTCTTGTTGATTTCGTTGTCGAAAAGGCTATATTTATGTATTTTTAAGCTGAAGATTAACCCTTATCTTTTCTCCGTCATAAAACGCTCCAAATAGTATCATTTTGTAAAAACATTTTTGCTTTGCTTTAGTATAAATCATGACAAATAAGTGCATAATGATAAATCATAATGCTTTAGAGAAAACACATGATTACAACGAGGCATCAACTATCAAAACTGAATGCGTTAAACACAAACATCGGTGACTTGCGGAGGCAAAATTAAGCAGCAACGATTGTAAATCTCTTTTAACTTTACTTTAAAGTAATTTCCAACCGTAAAGTGCACAATGTTTGGGATCAAACCTATTCCCCGGGACATCGGAAGCCTTGGAGAGGTCAATCAAGCACCTTATAATGGCGATAAAAGGGCGAACCGTTCTACCCCGTGCCGCCATAATTGCTACCACAAGGGTAGCCAACTTTCTTCCAGCACGGCACAGCGTTAAGAAAGCACCCTTCACAACCACGGCCGCTTACAAGCACGGTCAAGTAATGAAAGGAAATGGCACCCCGGGGCGGTCCGCATGTGACATTCCGGCAAAGCCACTACGTCCGACGACGGGCTTCGTGTCGATTTGTTTATGTGTGCCGCTCAAAATTGGATCATTGCAATCTTAAAAGGCGTTATTGAGAAGCGAGAGAGAAAGAGAGGGCAGGGCACAAAAAAAAACCCTCGGGGGGAACCCCTTGCAGTGAGGTCAACAATTTGAAAATTAAAATGCTCATCATTTGCTGGCAACGATAATGTAGCGCTTCGGTCGGGGGCGATTTCGGAATGCTTCTTCTTTTGCCAGCAAAAACAAAATGGGAATGGCAGGCAGAAGGGTTTTGTTTTGATGACCCACCGGGTGCAGGAGGAAACGGTCGGGCGGTACCAGGAGGTGGGGATTATAATTGAACCAAAGGCGCGTAAAATAAAACGGCCCCGGCACCGAGCAGCTGGACGCGTTTGGACGCACTGGAAGCTGGAGAGAAAATTCAATACTTTGTTTCGTGTTTTCTTCCCCGCTCGAGTGATGTTTAGCAATCAAGTGTGTGAAAAGTTTACGACAATTTGGCCGGAGCGGGCAGGGCGAGAAGGTTCTAGTGCCCATCCCAAGGATTCTAGCCCGGTCCAGTGCCGGGCCGTTCGCAATAAAGATTGTGATTAAATTGTGAAGGAATGCATACCGATGAACAAGCACCCAACACACACATACATTCCGCCATAATTGCTACCGTGGTGATGGTGGAGGTGAAAAATTGAACAAAGAAAAGTGTATGCAGCCGCTGCTTAAGAGCTGTGCCGGAAACCAGAAGTTGCTGCTTCTGGTGCTTTTGTTCTCCAGCCCAGTGTTCTGGTTTCTGGCCCGCCAAGCCACTCATTACCATGTGTGGACTTAATTATGATTTTTTTCCTTCCACCAACCTCCCCCCTCCCCCCCTCTCCCCCGCTCATGGTTTTCTCTCCGCTGCAGAACGGGTTTTAAGGTCGGCCCCAATTAATAATAGCTATTTGCTTGGAAAAATGATCGCGTCGCGGCCACATTCCCACGGGGTGGACGACTTGAGGCGGGCACGTTAAAACACATGCCCACCGCGTCCGCCCAAGCACAGTGGGAGGAAATTACATACGCACACACACGCGCACACACACACGCATTGACACGCTGGCAGACGGAGCACCACATGGCCTCATGGGGTTGCGCGACAAGTGACGACAATGTTGATGCGCAGAGTTTACCACTTTACGCGCCTCGAGTACCTAATTCTCACGTTTTGCTCTCTTGTGTTCCGTGGCAACGGCAAAGTGCACAGGGCTACGCAGTGAGAAATTTGTAATTGATGAAAAGGAAATGTGACACACACACACATGTTTGCAGGTGCGGAGGGGAATAGAGAGTTGCGAGTTGAAAGGAAATGAAGGGGACTTTTCCCACCGAACCCGATTCAGAACAAATAGTTCCGCTGCTGTAAGTCACACTTGTTCCCCTCTTTCTCTCTTCTGTATGCCTCTCTTTATCTAATCATTACTCGCAAGTCTGCCAGCAGGAAAACGGTGCTGTGTTTGTGTGGAACAGTGGAGTGGAAACCTTTTCCCATTTCCCTTTTGATCGTACCTTTTCTTCGCCCGCGCACTCCCGTGCAACGCGCTTGGAGCAACGGCTCGCCGAAAGGCGGCTGGCAGCGCTTTAACGACCTCTCTAAAGCTGCGTGATCGATTTTATTTTTCCATCTGGCCTGATCTCTGCTTCACTACACGCAGGGTTTTCCCCCTTTTTAGCCTGCACCACATGCGCGCACCGAAAGAAAAACATAAGATGCCGTCAGAAAAATTGACACTCAATTGCTGCCCGATCGCACACGACATAAAAGTCGTGCAAGGCAGCGCGGCGCGCAGCGGTCGGCGGGTCCCCCTCTTTAACGTTCACGAAATCACGAGCAAGGCGGATAAAAGGAAAACTCCCGCCATGAGCTGTAGATGAAATGGGACGATCGATTCGTTATTCTCGTTTGAGGTTTTTAGGGCGAATCGGGAGAAGCGCAAGGGTGATATGAATTTTGTGGGAAATATTTGTCCCCATCAGGCACCTAGAGCAGCATGAAAACAGGCACACACACACACACACAGGGCATAGAAAAACGGGTGGTGTGACAGTTTTGCGTCACACAACACACACACACACATGCACTTGCACGAAATGTTTCCATTGCTTGCACGCTGGCTCGAGTCGGTTGCACGCTTTGACGCGCCCTACAGCGCCCCAACAATGCCGATCGTTTGTGTTTGCGTTCGCCTCCCACATGAATTACGTGCCGCTGAAAGCAGTAGCAACAACAACAACAACAAAGCCTCATCTTATACCCAGCTACACACACACAAACACCCTGCACTGCATCATTTCCTTCCCCTTCAATCCACCCGGCGGGCTGATAGATAACAATTCAAAACCTTTTCAAACAATATTCACAATCGTGAACGAACGGGAAGAGGGGTGAGCGAGAAGAGATGGCAAAAGGCACAACATTATTTACGTTTTACCGATCGGCCACTGATCGGTGTCAGTGCGGCGTTTTTACTACTCCCAACAATCATACCATTGTGAATGTGTATGTGTGTATTTATTTACATTAAATCCATGGCTCGCAGCAGCCCCGGATCATGCCAAACCGCCCGTCAATCGGCGCATAAATCGACCTTCTTGTGCTTCGCCGTTAATGTGGCCCTCGGCGGTTGGAGCACGGGGCGAGGCGAGTGGCTGCTGCCGTGGCCTCACCCCGCGCCCAGTGCATTGTTTTGTTTTGACAGCGCATCTTGAAAATACTAAACTAATGAATTAACAGTGCATGTTTTGCCGGGCGAACGAACGAGTTTGCAGCACGTTTGCATGTGAACTTTGAACTATATAAAGATCGCCTTTACCCATTACTGAGTAAATATAATGCTAATCTATCGTCTCTATCACCGACTGTTTCTATAACAATGAGACCAAAAATGCACACATCTCCTCGCTGTTCGATCGATCAGCAAATGATATCATTTCGTTCGGTGCAGATTGTGGTTGACATTAAGCGCGCAGTGCTCAGTGGCGGTCCGATAGCGACGTTGGAAAGCGCTCGGTATTAGTGCACGTCAGATTGCTTGATCGAATCTCGCGGGGTTCAAAGGTGATTTGGCTGTGACAGTAAAAGTTAAATTCGGAATTTATTTCACCGTGTTTGTATTTCTATAAACACAAATTTAATAGAGCCTGATGTCAATCAAAAACGAAACAAAAGAATAAAAGAAACGTAACATGAAACATAATTAATTCATGTTTGATGCTCTCTCGATCACTAATAACGCCTTATTCATTCCATAAATATAACATACTTCATCATCGAAAACCAACATATTGTTCTTCGTCAAAACCATTCTCTACGCCATCCTTTCATGGCCTCTCGGGGTCTATTCAAAGCGTGTAGCCGGGTCCATTCCCGTACCCTTGTAGCTTGTTGTTGTGTGTGGAGAAAATATGAAATCTTATCTGGCCCTCTTCCGACCGCCTTTATGCTTTCATTTTTTCCTCTAACTTCTGCTCTTTCCCCCATCATCCACAACACCTTTATCCCATCGTACACCTTCGCTTGCTAAAACCACAGCACCCGCCTTTTTCGGGTGGGTGGAGCAAGTGTGCGAGCGAGCCCATGCCGAACCAGAGTGAAAGAGAGTGCCAAAGGTATATAGCGCACGTTCGCTTCGCTCGCACCTTGGCAGGTGTAGCTGATTGGCTCGCGCTCGGGGCCCTCGCTTCGGCTTCGGCTCCGCTTGGACTCGGTCGTGATGCGTGCAGCGACCGCTGCCCAAGAGCGGGAGAGCTGAGCGTTTGCTACGCTTTTTTTCTACCTTTTCTTGTGCACGAAAGAGCAGGTGAGCAGGTGATCGTACAGCTTGCCGGGAATAGTGGGGGGGTATCGAAACACCGATAAAAAGCAAACACCGCCCGCTCCAGCCGGTGTCTTCTCGGGCATATTATGCGTACAAACAAGCAATAAATAAACAAATAATAATAACACACACACAAATTGCTTTCGTCATCTTTAGTTCGCTGGTTGGTTGTTTGCGAGCGAGAGGCTCGGCGTACAAAATACCTTGTCCGCGCCATAAATCAGCCATTATGCAGACGGAGCGCGAGGCACGAAAAGAAAGGGGTTTTTTTAACACCGACCGGATGCAAGTCGCACGCTATACATCATGTAAAGTAGCGTCTATAGCACACCGCCGGCGCCCAGGCCAACCCCGAGCGACGCGCAAAACATCCGGAACGGTAGCACAAATGTCCAGGCACAAATGCGACGCGAAGCGAAGCGAACAAGATTAGCAGTGAAAAGCGGCAGTGGGAGCTACTGGAAGACAATCGAACCCGGAGCCGTAGCCGGGCCCGTGTTCCACTGCTCTGAAGATACAAAATGGACAGCGCCAAAACTTTATCTGCCGAGATCACACACAGGCGAAGTGAGTCCGTTGATGATGGGCAATTCTCCCTCTACCGTCTTTAATTTATACTTACTGATTATGATGGCTGTCTTGAAATGTGGTCTCCCTCACTTCATTTCTCTCTCTCTCTCTCTCTCTCTCTCTCTCTCTCTCATCTCTCTCTCTCTTTCTCTCTCTTCGCTTTCCAGTCAATACAAAATCCAAAAATAAAAAAGACGTTGCCGGAATAAAACTATCCAGTTGGAATTAAAACCATGCCCGAAACAAAATTGTGTAAAAATGTTGCAAAAACAGAGCAACAACCATCGCACGTCTTGTGGATTCGCTCGTCTGTGAAGTGTTTATGTCAAAGCCATAAAATGTGTACGTCTCCTTGCAACCGACCGACCGACCGACCGACCGGAACAGACAAAAGAAGGACCAACCAGGGACACACTCCACTGCTTCCTGGCGAATCCTGGCGAAGCGTTCCCCGCGCAACACACACACACACTTCCGGATGCTCCGGCCCGGGCACGGAGGGTATCGAATTTGTCAACCTCATCTACAATCTCTTCATCGTGTTTGCTTCGCCGTGGGGTGGGCGAATAGGCGCAGCATACATTTGCCCAGTGCCAAATTCAGACTCAGCCTTCCGTGCACGCTCTCGATTCGAAGTTAATTTGGAAGCGGTGGGGCTGGGATTTCTTTATTGCAAGCGAGGTACCAAGGGTTAACTGTACAGCTGTACGAACATACCAACATGCCACAGGAAGCTCAACCATCAAGCACACTTTGGCGCCTTGCTTTGGACTTGCGATTTTTTGTTTGTTTGCATTTTATGCCGATCGGCGACGATCGACAGGATCGTTTGCGAACTTTTCGCTTATGCAAAGCTAATTTCCTGCTACCAAATTTGAAGCAAAATTGAAGTACATTTTTATGCATGAAAGGCAATTTTCCAATTTTCGTCCGAGGAGCGGTGAAGATAAATTTCTTGCAAAATGCCAAATTGCTTCCCTTTTTACAGCACTGCTTTTTTTTCCTTCTCTAATGCTGCGCTACCATAAGTGCTGCCCCGAGTGTAATCCTTCCGATGCGTAAGGGCAAAGAGTACAAATGGAGAAGTGTTTTATTCAGTACGCTGTTGGCCGAGTTCCGTGCTGCCGTCGCGCATCATTTTACATATGCATGCGTAATGAAATTTGTTTTATTTTCGGCACACACCAACAACTCCGTTTGCCCACCCGCTAAAACCTCTGTCCCATACACCCACCCGTAGAGGCGAGGGTGGGGAGGGGTAGGCGGAGGGACAAGTGGACAAGAGCGACAAACTATCAAAACGTCCACCAACCATGAAGAAGGAAATCCATAAATGCTGCTGAAATGTTGGAAAAAGAAATCACAAAGCACATACACACACACACACACACACACACGAACACGAACTTTGCTACTTCTTGACTGGTGGAAAAGTGATTGGAAATAATTTACATAAACATACCATTTTCCTGCCAAACCAACACCAACCCCTTCCCTTTCGCGTGCCTTATGGATCGTTTTAGGGAGCATTTTTTGTTGTTGTCACGTAAATAAAGCACTTTCACTTTTTACCCCTCCCTTCAGGGCCTCTTCCTCACCGTCGTTTTGCTACACCCCACACCCACGTCCTTCTTTATTGTTTCCCATGCATCTCTCGAGATCAACTGTGACACTAGAAAGGGGAAGGAAAGAGGCTACATTCGCACACGCTGGTAATGTAATGTCGAGTGAGCGTAATCAATGAAGCTCGTTGCTCCATTTAGCAAATTGAATGCTTTCGGAGGCACCGCCACCCGCCCGCCCCGTTTGATATAAACGTACGTAAAAAAAATGAAGGACCCTCTTCACCCTCTCACCTCAGCCAGTGACCCCTTTTTGGCAAACGAAAGCAAAAAAAAAATGGGGGCGAAAATGTCTTTACAACTTAATACGGTACCAAACAATCCACGAGGGAAGCGCCGTAAGGAATACGCTGGTCGGCTAATAAGATGCGTACCGGCAGCACGGGAAGAAAATTACACTCAAACGGGGCACGGGCGCAGGGAAATGAATTGTGGACACAGTTCAGTAGGTTTTAATACGCTTAACATAACCCGTATATCACACCGTTGGCAAAGAGAGAGATAGAGAATGAGCGAGAGAGAGAAAGATTTATATATTAACGCCGGAGGTTCTCGCTCCGACAGCTTCACATTTTCGTTGATGGCCAGAAATCGTTCCGAACTGGCACAATTGCTTCGATTAGTTTGCTCGGCCAAAGTGGTTGAATAGTTTGGATGCTATTCATTCGTAGCATGCCGGCGGAAGGGGGAAGAGTTCTTTTTAGTAGATCTAGAACAAGTCTTCCAAAAGAACTGAACGAGAGCGGCTGACGTTCTCCTACCCAGCCTTTGAAGCGTAGATGAGCACAAAGCGATCGAAAACTGATCATTCAGTTCTTTCAGTGCGGTTTAACGGACCACAATTGTTTAAATACGTTCGTCTAAAAGTACCAAAAATTGTCTGCTGATCTGCGGACGAGCTGGCATTAATAGGATTGGACGAACATTAACAGGTGAACGTTGAACTTCTGTGAACGAGAGAGACAAAAATGCTCTATGAAACGCTTAACATTGGTAGACTTAAGTAAATAAATGCCTGAAAGAACTGCCATTTACGTTCAGCGCTTTAAAAAAACAATTTGAGTGGTTAACGTTTGTTTTCGTAAGAACAGCCTGGTTGGCTGTATCACTTGCCGTTCAAGTTCTCCAAAAAGGAACATTTTTCTTGTAGCATGCCTGCTATACATAACTTATTAACACACACTAACACATTTACGAAAGCCACAGCACACCATTATAACACATTCATTACATCACACCCGGAAGAATTCAGGCCGAACCATTCGTACAAAAACAATTGAGATACACTTATAGACAAGTTGGTGAATCAAGAACGCATAGCAACTGATCGCCGTTGTCTACGCAGCGTAGGCAAAGGTAGGCTCTCTGAACAATTGGAACAATTTACGCAACGTAACCTAACGCAGGAACAACTTATACAGTACAACCCGTAACAGCTTCAAAACTGTGTGAGGATATGACTGTATCCATCCTACATCTATCGACTTCTCATTTAAAGAGTTTGGATATGTCCCCCTGCCCAAGGCAAGGCCTCTAAACTCCAACGTTTCCAGTAACGGAACTCCCTTCAGGGTTTCTATGATCGCATGGAGGATCAAGTGTCGATAAGTCTACCACGAACCAGTATCCACCTCAGTTCTACCTATTTCGGCAAAAAGATTCGCACGAGTTCAAAGTTGCTACATTATAATCATCGAACAAATTCACAAAAACCTCTCTCACGAGCAATTACGCAATAAAAATGTGAGAAATGTAGTTCGTCAACGTCAATGTCAACGAACTGAACGGACTTATCAAGTCTCGTGCGCTCCTCTCATCTCGTTACATCAGAAATATAATCTCGTTACATCTCATCTCTCTTTTTGAAACTTCACGACTTTTTGAGGGATCGTTTGGACCCTACTGATAATTTCTCATGCAAGCCGTTTTGTGTAAGAAAAGCATCTTAAACACTCTTAGGGTAAATGTACCTATAGTGGTGGTATTGCACTAAAATATGGTCCATATGGCAAATTGAAAGTAATTAAGTTATTTACGTTAGTGTTAAATGTGCTTTAGGCTTTTACAAAGAGTTTAAAAGATAAATGGTACCATTCCGTTACTTAGTGACCGAAAAATCCATTATCTTGTGCAATGTGTCAACATTTTTCCAAAATCCTTAGGATTTCATAACAAAGTTCATATTTCTGTTAACGTTCTAAATGACCACATACCCACGCAATTACTAGTTTTTCGCAAAATAAGTATGTTCCTGTAGTGGTTATAGTTATAAAATCAATAAAAACAGGTTGTTTTAGATTTTTTCGACGATATTTTTCACATGTCGTACTGTTTTCACTAAAATAAGCAACAAAAATGAGTTTTATGTAGGTAATTTACCAAACCTACATAAAATCCAAAATTCGCTTATTTCGCTGAATGAAAAATCGACCTCAAATCAAGCTTTCTGTTCCGGGTCTGTGTTGATGACAGGTGTTATACAGTACTTAAGTCAGTAGTTTAATCAATCAAATGTATACATTTTTTTGATCAATTTTCGCAAGAAATAATTATTATGGCAGCAATCCTTGCTATTCATGCGATAACAACTTCGAAACTAAGTTTCATTGATATTATACAATGTTTTTGATGCATCTTTGTTTACCACCAGTATAGGAACACAATACGACGACTATAGGAACCATACCACCATTATAGGTACAACAATTCAGTTACAAAAATATGTATTTTTTTCGTAAATTTGATGTGTTTCATGGTACAAATGGTTTTAATTGCGAAGTTGAAACATATTGTAATTGCTATGTGTTAAAACATTCAGAAATTGTCCTTCCTGACACTTTAAATCCATTTAAACACATCTGCACCACTACAATTTGCATCACTATTGGCACACTTACCCTATTTAAACTTACATTTAATTTATTATTTATTCTTTTTATTTATGCTTGTTACCTGGCGAAGATGTGATCTCTCTATCATTCACTATTTCTCCAAGACTTAACACGTGATCATGCCCATAATCACAACCTCCTCAGAACTACGGGTCCTCCTCAGAATTGTACGACCGTGCGATGCCTTAAGCCCGATGTCAAGCATCTAAATCATCTGCCACTACCTTAACTTCCCTTTTCTTTCAAACTCAGATCCCCCCCCCCCCCTTCTTCCTTCAGCCTTCCCACGGACAGCTTCGAGCAGCGGAACGGGGATTCGTGCTGGTTTTATTTGTTTGCTTTTAATTCCCCGTCACTCTCCGCGAGCCGGGAAGGGAACGTCATCAGGCGGACGACACCCATCGGCACCTAGCAATCGGATTGCTACTGGTACCCCGGCCTTAAAACACACACACACATACACAGGCACAAATGGGTGAGAGAAAAAAACCCACATATATCACACGGGCGAAAACCGTATCGCGCGCTCCGTTCCAACCCAATTGAATCCAATTGAACGCATTTAAGAAGCGCGCACTCACGTCCTCTGCCACACCGTACCTCTTGCTTCGTGCACAGCCTGGGATGACGAATCGAAGCAGCATGAGGCAAAGAATAAGGCTGCCCTTTCCTCCCTCCCCCCTCCTCTCTTTCCGGGAAGGCCAGCATCGTCCTGTCAAGCAGAGAGTGCAAGTGGACACTCCTGTCCCTTTCCCAGGGGCCCATTTTTCTGAGGGCGCCGCTCAACTTTTAGTTCTTTCGCTTCGTTTTTTCTTCCTCTTCTTCTGCTTTCCGCTGTTGGGCTGATCGCACGGCCCCAGGTCGGATGGCTGGTTCAGGCGGGCCAGCTTCCCGCATCGTCCCAGCGCTCGCTCAGGTTCGCTTTGTCCGATCTTCCCTGTTTGCCATCGCGCGCCCGACACCCCCTGCCAGCCCTCCAAAAAGGGATCTCAATTTAGCTTCATCTCGGTGGATGAAAAACTCAACCACACACACACACACACACACACAGTGTTGCTGGTGGCACTTAATTTGGTTCAATTTAATGTACCTATGCGTGTGTTGGGCCGCTCGGCTGTTGTGTCGCGCAAGAGTTTGGCTAGGGATCGTTCCAGGCTTTTCCACTGGGCTGGTGGAGAGCGGGGGTTACCTTTTGCGTCGAATAAAAGTCACCCAATAAAACATACTGAGGTGCGCTGGGGAGGGGAACGGGCAAGAAAAAAAGAACCCCGAAACCCGCATGACCAGAAGCCGATCGGATTGACTACGGGAGATGCCGATGGGTCGGGCAGGATGACAGTGAGCGAGAAAGCGCGGTCGGACGATATTGAATCCTGTGACCGGACAGTCGAGCCAAATTAAGATCAACTCTCAGGTGCGGGCGTGCGTGTGTACGTGATCCATTTACCCATCGTGTCCAGGCTTTCTGACCAGCACACCAGCGCAGACCAACTGCTCTGAGAGCTTCCGAGGGTAGCACGAAGGGAGAGTCCCACAATAAATTGTGCCTCCGTCTGTTTCGGATGTTATCGGATGGATTGGAGAAGGGGGACCGGGGAGAGTTGAATTAAAAGTTTTAACAGCTACCACACGTTGCACTAAAGGTTCGCCAACTGACTCGTCCCACCCATGCCCGGAAAACGGGTAGGGAGCCGGCTGGTGGTACTGCTTAAATCTTTACCCCCATCCAACCATCGGTACCGCTCGGTAAAACGTATTGCACTCATGCAGATCGGCACGATGATGATCATTATTCAATTTTGAGAACATTTTTCACATACACACAGACACACGTTTAAAAGGGTGTATAACAGTGCCATTCATACGGGTTGGGTGTATTTAAAAGGGTATTCGTTTTTGCTCACAATTACCGTGCCGGAGAAGGAAGCCTCCCGTCGTCGAAATAAAAGGGATTATATTGTTTCAAAGGGATTTTTTACTTCTGATGTCACCTTCAAGGCAAAGAGAGAGATGGGAATGCCTGTTATTTTAAAACTTTGTTTGTTTTTTTATAAGCCCCACAAACAATGTTATTTATATTTGCGATGCACGCTGAAATAATAATGATACCCACGTGCGGGATTTGATCTCACAACGAACAGCGTGACAAGGAGTGCTGCTACTGATTAAACTATTCGATCGAATACTCCTTAACATTGAGGCGCTCTTAGCAACTTTTATGATGATGATGATGATAAGTTGTATCTCTTGCCACGATGCAGGTTTGAGAACGACGGAAGTATCTTTAAGATAATATTTCTCTTAAGGTTGGTGCAAATAAGTATAATTAGAGAAAGTAACGACATTGGATAACACTCAGCAGAACCTACCGAGTCTTACACACACCGAAAATTATTAACATAGAGATATGTAGAACTAAGGAAAAATGAGTCTAACTCCATCGAACACTATGGTACTCCTTAGCATCCTTAGTTCGCCAAGACCCAACTTGCAGATCTGGCTTACCACTCATCATTACACAACTGCGACATGCATATGGCCAGATCCACTGATATCACCAGCTGGCTTTCCCAACCTATAACCTAGTCTAACTGAAAATGACCACTTACAATCATCAATAGCTGAATCTCGTTGTGGCCTCCCAGGCCGTGTGCAGACAGTAAATTCCCCCAAATAGAATTCAAATGTCCTTTTTGTACGCGCACGTGTCACTACCCTGTATTGTATTATTCCTATATATTTGTTTCAACTCATTTTAATTTAAATATGTCGAAAAAAAATCTTATCATCATCATCAAGATCATGATGGCAAGTGCAGTTACACCTTACCTAGTGACATGGGACTTCTACACATATTTCACATTACACAGTTTGCGTGATATAAATGACGCGCTTACGTTTGAAATCCGGTGAACTTCTCGCATTCTTTATTTCTCCTGACAATCTGTTGTACCACTCGACCACCCTCGACTCATCTCCCATGCGTGTGCAGTACCGCTGAACGTCGGACTCCTCGAACGATGCGATACATCAGATACCCTGGCAACAGACCTTTAAACAATAAAAATGAAGATCATAGTCTGATATACAATCCTCTGCCCGACTGATATCCACTGAAGAATATACAGCATAACAGCGGACGGCGTCGACTGCAGCTCAGAATTAACCTCATAATTCGGTTTTGTAACCTGTGCAGCCTTTCGATTTGTTCTTTATTGCCAAGAAACAGAATAGACGAGCAGAAACCAAAGTGTCGTGTAGTCGGTACTTTAAAAAAATGAACTTTCTCAAAAAAAAAAAATCCTTCCCCAAACTTCGTATCACTCCTCTACTCAGTTGCAGTCGTAACTAACATAATTATACAGTAGGTCCTTAGCGGATTGGTAGAAACAATAATCATATAAATCTAAAACTTTGGAAAACTATAATGCTTCATCATTGAATGGTTAGCCGCAAGTTTTCTAGTAAAAAAGCGAGTTTCTAAGAATCGCCCCTCACAAACAAGCCCATAGAAAACATTTGTGCATAAAATTATTCGTTAAAAATATCTATTTGATAGGCAATATTTTCAAACTCCTCCAACTGTGCTTCAAACACCTCGTCCACCTCAAACCAACGCTGGAGCGTACTGTACAAAAAATAAATTAAAATCCCATTTTCACCACACAATGGGTAGTTTGACTCAAAAAAAAAACTTTGGAATTTCCTCCCGATGTGACTATGTGAGTGTGTCGATTAGTCAATCCATTGTTTTCCCATTAATCTGGCCAGCATCGCCACCGGCCCGCGCACACGCCCGAAACGGTTACGATGGAAAACCGTATCATGCTATTCGCACCCAAAATCCACCCATTTGTCGAACCGGGGGTGCCGCTCCAACCAACACTCTTTCCATCCATAAACACACCGTATGGATTTTATTAAATCACTTGTGTGTGCTTTCTCACACTCACGCGGATCGCGAACATCGCGCCTTGGGGAAGAAACATTCCACACAGCGCACGAGGCCAGCAGCGACGAATATCCTTTCGCGCTCGTGTGAAAAAGTCAGTAGTGACAAATACCGTGCGCGCAAGGTTGGGTCTCGGCCCTTTTTTTGTTGTTACGTACCGCCCGTCCGCACCACCGCCTTCCGCCTTCCAAATTGACGTCACTCTAATATTCGACGTATTAAAATCCCATTCGCTCGCGTGTTTTGTGGCTCACTGGAGGCAGCCGCGGTACAGCGCGACGGAAGGAAGTAGGACACCGATAGCAGGACGATGATCCGCGAGATCCGCTTGTTGGATTTTCATCCAGCTCCCGCATTCCCGCAGCGCAGGGGGCTTTGTGCCAAACCATTTACAGTTTGACTTGTTCCACCGGAACGATTTTCTGCCGTACTTTTTTTTTTGTATCCACCCCACATACGGTGTATCCTTTCCTTCACAAATTTCATTCGGCCAACGGAGTGAGATTCTTTTTTTTTGCTTCGTTCTTTTACCCTTCCGCCCGTTACAGATCATCCTTCCGAATCTACTCGAAAGAACCGTTTTTTATCTCCCATTTCCACCCCGGCACAACCACCACAGGGCCACGGGAAAATCACAAACCGAAACGAATCTGCTTACATATCGGACCCCTTTTGGCAGTTTGGCTCCTGCCAAAATCCACTACGGCGTGTGTGTGTGAACGAGATTCGAAAGGTGCGTTTTTTTGCTGTCGAGTTGGTTGGCTTCCGTATTGACACTGCTTCATCTTTTTTGCTTTTTTTTTGTTCTCTTCTCACTGTCTCATTTTATCTTCTTTTCGTCCTTCTAATTTCAATCGGCGCTCGCTAGAGTAGCTCACCTTTTTTTTTGGTTTGATTTGTTTCGCTCGATTCATTCTTTTCCACTCCCGCAGCATGCCACACACAACACACACACACGCACACGTTAGATAAGCTCGTTTTTGTGCGATGTAATTGTTCGCTCATTTCGCTCGCCAGTTTCAGTGCCGAAAGCGGGAAACTTTTTCTCGCCGGGGTTGCATGTATTAGCGCACAGCGGGGCTGTTTGTTTAAATGCAGTAGGCCGCCGCCATCCCTCCCCATGGCACAATGCCGGGTCCGGCCACGAACTGCACATCTGTGCACATCTGTGAACCCTCACCTTTTTTCGGCCGTTACACTCTCACCGTTAGTCGGTTCCCCCTCCCATGAAGTGCCCGGTTCTCGCTACCTGAGCGGTTCTGGTCGGGGTTTGATGGCGGTGGTGGTGGTGGTGGTGATGATGGTGCACGCATCATCTTCGCATCTCCGACGGGCGACGGGATTTGGCTCTCACCCTCCACAAAACATCGCAGCTTCTGTCCCTTTAACTCCCGGACAGGTCGGGGTTTTTAAAGGGGCCGCATGAACGGGTGATGGTGGTAGTGGCGGTCCCTTTAATTTTCGGTTTCGCTCACAGGCAAAGGTAATGCGGGTGCAGGTTTACCGTGCCGGCAATGGGATGATGGGTGAGGAATGGCGGGATGGGAGGAAAGGTGGCTTTCCGTTGCTCGGTGTGGCAGGGAGCGTGGCCAGTACCGCGGGCGATCCCACCCTGGGATCGGTTTGATGCCCGCAGCTAAATAAAACAATGATACAATAATACACAAAAACCCGTGCCAGCACCGGAGCAGCTGACTGTGAGAGGAAAAGTGTTTGGAAAGTGGGTGATGGATGTGCTTTTTTGTGTGTGTTAAATTCTCCGAAAGGTACGCTAGGAGCTGAGATATTGTACGACAGAAATTTTTGTTTCGAACAACGGGCTGCAACGAAGCAAATGTGAGATTTCAGTACGCGACCTTTGGTGCACAAGTCTAAAGCGCTAACAGTTCACCATACTTACCGACAAGCAAACAGACGTTAAAAGTCAATCATACTCTAAAAGCGGCACTCTTATGAAACATACATAAAAGTTAAAACTGAATATATTGTAAGAAATCATGTAGATCAATAAATAGAAGGTGTATTAATTTAACCTCAAGTCAAAATAAATTAATGGTTTTAAATTGCTATGTTAGGTCTTTTGCTTAATTTAAAAAATTCTTAACATCAATAATTTTATTTATTTAATAGGAAATGGCTTGGGATGGCTTTAAATTTAATTTAAATATTTTTCAGTAATAGATAATTGAGAACGTTCATAATACTAATATTTTTTTCTCTTAGTTTTGTGTCAAAGTTTTTTTGTGTAAAGTATGTTTTTTATGGCATATTTGATTGATTTGGTGTTTTTGTATTGATTATTAACCATTTTACTGTTTTAATGTTTTGCATTATGTGTTTGTTTACTTATAGTGTTTGAATTTTTACGTACTTTGTTATATCTTTTACATTCTATTTTTAAAAAAATAATATGCTCACTTTATATCATATAAAGGACCGTATTTTAACCCCCTTTTAGACTTTTTCGATAAAGAAAAATCAGATAAGAGGATTGTTATACACGGCTAGCATCTTTTCGAGTACCTCTGAGACATTACAATCACTTATATACAAAGTCTGTTGCATGGGTCTTCACAAGGATAATGCTAGAAAAAACTGGAAGTATTGCCAACGAAAATTCATAAGAAAATGAAAGAAAAAGAAATAAGAAAAAATGCATTCAGGTTCTACCACTAAAAACCAGTACATAATTTCATTGTTAGCTTATTGATGGGACATTGTGCGATAAACCCGATATTAATATACACCAATGGTATTTACACAACAGAGATTTTTGAACAAGTGCTTTAGTGAACGAGTATGAAGCGCTAATATTACACAATGCTCATGAATAAGCATTAAAGTGTCAAAAACTATGATGCTTGCTCATTCAGCATAAATCTAAAAATCTAGACAGCAAAATATGGTAATCGATTAATTAAATCGCACGTTCTACACACTTTTCAACGCGCCGCAATCAATCGGCGTTCGCTCGGCCGAAAAGCGATAGATTTAGGGAAAACACTTTTCGCCAAAGGTGTGCACCGATTGCCGGACGCCCCTCGGCCTGACAGGAGCAGCAGCAGCCACAGACGACGAGAGAGAGAGAGAGAGAGAGAGAGAGAGAGAGAGAGAGAGAGAGAAACAAAAACTCTCCGCCTGTCCGCACTATCCCCGGACCCTTCCCTCCTAGGGACCACCGTTTCAGCTCATCCCCTTGCTATCGCTCGGCAAGCAGAATTGGCAAGCAAGCATGAGTGAGGGATTTGTTCAATTATGAACGGCATTGTTGGCAGCACGCCATGTGCGGCCACGCTTCAGCCCCTCCGCCGGCCTCTGCCTTACGCGCGCGCTCTCCCTCTCCACCTCCGATAAACCTGATTTCGCCCGCCAGCATCAATCGTTCGATCAAGAACGGTTTCGTTCGGATTTGTGCCCTCTCCCGCTTGCTGCGACTCACTTTTACACGTCGGCAAAACCTGGGCAAGTGAAAAGTCTGCCCTAATCATACGGGACACCTCAAGCACGTACACACACACATATATATAATAATAATTTTAATGTGCTTCACAACCTGAGCGCATTCTCGCCCCCTTTTTGTGCCCGGTGTGTAACCTGAGCGGCTGGGATAATGGTGCACATGGTGCGTTTGTTATTTGTCTTCTCTCTTCTTTTTTTTTGCTGCTCTGCACATCTAAAGCGTCCAGCACCAGGGGGAATAGTGGTGGTCCGCTCAACACCTGAGGGGACGGAGACAAATTTTCCCTTTCGTACGAAAATCAGCGTCCTAGAGGGGCGAAAGCGATGATGAAGAAGGAAGAGGTGGTGTTATGCTGATGAGCAGCACGCCGGAAGGTGCGTGTGTGTGTGTGTGTGTGTGTGTGTATAGTGACCGTACAACTGTACCGATTTCGATTTCTCCGACCCCGGAAAGGTGATTCAACTTTTCTCCCTCCCTGCGAACCATCCCAGCGACAAGGGCGAATCCAAAATGCACCACAAGGGTATGGGAGAGGGAGAGGGGGCGTTGCCCAACTCTCGCGCTACAGTTTTTCCATTCCCTTTGTTCCCCGGGAACAGCAACTTCGGATCGGAGGGTCCTGGGCACCCTTTTTTCCAGTCGGGCATGGGTGAGATGCGATTTTTCGGCTTAACTTCCGTTTCACCTTTCACGTGTGCGTGTGCACGGAACGCGTCTCATCTTCATATCCCGGCCTAGCTCACTACCTCCCCTCCTCCCCACGGATCTCCCCTACGTCCCTTCGACAGGCCACAAAAGTCTCAAAGTCGCCCGGGCGTCGTGCAGCACGGCACAGAGTGTGGTGCACGCGGAGTTTCTCCCCCGAACCGAAGTCATCGCACTTCCGCTCGAGCGTGAAGCTGCGGGACATAAAGAGGATAAAGTTCCGCCGGTTGTCGGCCGCACGCCGCCGCATCGGTGTGCATGCATGTGAGATGTGACGTTCGGCTTGGAGATTTTCTTCCGATTCAATAAATTACCAACCGGCAGCGGCGGGCGGCAATGTAGAGCCATTTTGAAAGGGCTTTAAATCATTCGCCATTCACTGCTACAGATCGGCGATCGGCGGCACCGAGCAAACCGGACTGCGCGCTTTTCGCCAACCGGGCAACGGATGGCGATGGGGACGGGAAGGGGGGGAAGAAGAAACAACAGCAAACGAAATGGAATCTAAAAATTTGCATTTCTATAAACAAACTAATGACTAATTGAGTGACGGTGCCTTTCGGCCAGTCCAGCAGCACGGGAAAGGCTTACTACTTTCCCCACAGTTCTTTCGTCTCCCCGCGGTTAGCCAGGGATACGCAACCTTTGGTGTCTTTGGGCAAACAATGTCGAAGCTATACAGAGTGAAGTTTTAATTCTTCAAGTTATTTTGTTTTAAAGTATATTACATAAAGTAGCTTCATGGGGCGAGAAAAAATCTCAAAAAAGGTTTAAATTTAAATAATTTTCTTACTTTACGTACGGCAGCTTTATGTTCTTAAGTTTCGTTATTCGCGAGGGTAAAATACATAAACAAAATTGTTGTTGGGATGCAACAGCAATTGCGCTGGAAAAAAGGCTTGATTCAAAATGAACACCTTTTGCATTTTTTTATATAAAGCAAAGAACAGTTTATTGACACTCACAACAAAGGTGTCTTCTTTACCTGAAAAAATCTATTTTACTTCTTGCTTTATATAGTATGCTTTTCAAATTGGTTTTCCCCATACAATTGGTAAAATCCTCGTTAAAAATTAAAATTAAGTAATGAATAAACAATTACACTTGTTTTAGTTCTTTTTTCTTTATTTTCATTCATATTTTATTGATATATGGTTTGATGAGTTCATGCAATGTAGGTGTAATATGCATTTCGTCTTTGACTATTTCTGTCAATAATATCCATATGTTTTAAATCATTTTACTTTCTTTGAATATATGTTCAAGATCATCGATAATTCCACATTTCGCACAGTTTCGGTTTGTTTTCATTCCGAATTTAAAATTAAAATTTTCATTCACTAGGCTTTCATGAGCAAAAGATAACAATAGCTTCGTTGTTTTGACTAATTCCATTAGTTATTATTAATATTACGACACATCATGGTCTATTTCAGTGATTGTGATTGTTTTCAATTGAATATGTGGTAGTTCCCTTAATCCGAATCCATTACTTGATTTTAGATTTCTTTAGCTGACGGGTTATTTTTATATCTATCATTTAAATGATTCAGTTTAATTCAGTTCTTATTGACACTAGGCAGGGATAAAAAGATGGAATAAAATGATACCATTTATAATGGTTTTATACATGTATTTATTCATCCAATGATTATTGAATGATTTTTTTTATTTATTCATATATTGATTATTTGTTTTTTTATTGATTGGTTGATTTATTTATTTATTTTTATTGATTTTTTTATTTATATATTTATCTTATTATTGATTGATGTATTTATTTATTTATCTATTTGTTTGTTTGAAATTTATATTTTCATTTATTTATTTTGTATATAGCTATTTATTCATTTATTTTTTTTTATATTATTTATTTGATTATTTATAGAATATATATAGAATATAGAGTAATCTGCCAAATTAAGCCAAAAAAATAGCATGGAAAGGGCCCTGTGGTACAGTTGTCAACTGTAACAACTCAATAACATGCCCATCGTGGGTTCGAGCCTAGAGAGGAGCGTCCCCCCGTAGCAAGGACGGACTATCCGGATGCGTGGTACTGAAGTAAGTCTTTAAAGCCTGTATAGGTCGGGCATGTCTGCGTAAGACATTACGCCAAATAAGAAAAGAAGATCATACGAAATGACTACTTCAAGCGAGTCTTGAATCCTGTATTGATGATAACAAAAACACCTAAAATCCGTACATCGCTACGAAATTTGAGTTTCGTTTTTTATGCCAAAATTTATAACATCAATGTTTGGCGCAAAGGATGAAAAAATTAACATGATGTAATTAAAATTGAAATGCTTTAAAACCATTTTTTAAATTAATATACATACAAACTTGTTTTGTTTTCTTCTTCAGCTTCCATAAAGAGTTGCCCATCCCTGCGGAGCGCAAAGGAAGGACAGCAAAGCAAGCGAAAACGTGCGAAACGAAAGGATTCGTTTTGCACGAGCTAACAAAAAAAGCTAAACGAAAGATAAAAAACAAAGAAAACGCCCAGGGACGCTGAAATACATTTGTCAATCTAATTGTATTACGACGCGCCATAGTGCCACCACCTTCATCATCACCGCACGCAAATGTTGCGAGTGTCCCGTGACTGTGGATGGAACATTTTGTAAGAAGTTGACAAAGAAGACCGGCTACCACGGGAGAAAAACTGACAAGTCTCAGTGGAGTTTATTAAGATAGCACAGGCACCGGGAAGGCACAAAAAAGGATTAAGCTAGAGTTTGCAGGGAACTGCTTCTGTGTGTCTGTGTGTTTGTCTGTGGTGTGTGCGTGCGAGGGGGGATTTTTTATTACCATTATTATTTCGTCTTCCAGAGATAGCGCCCGCAATATGAAAGCACATCGCCCAATAATAATAATCATCAGCAACATCATCAAGGCGCTCGAAAGTCGCCCACAGTGACGGGGGCGGGTTCCGCAACGGAGGGAAAGCAAAACTGCCAAACTCTGCTGCCGTTTGTGTTTGTCTTTTTACCCGTTACACTCCCCCCCCAGCTTTCCGCTTCCACGTTTTTGCTTCCACTTTCTTCGCCAGCCCAAAGGTTGTTGTATTTTTCTTTCATTTCAAAGCACACTGTTCCGGTATTACCACCTCATCCCGCAAAGGCGCACACAGACTCACACACACACACATCGGTGTCTTGACTTTTACCGGCGGTACCGAAAACAACTTCCTCCGCTTCCGTCGAGCCACAAAAAAGAACGCGGCCCAAACTTCCCTGCGCTACAGGAGGAAATCTAATTATCGGGCCAAAGAGGAAATTAAAGAAAAACAAAACATCTTGCAAACAGATTTTCGGGCGCTTGTGCACACCCTGCCCCCTGGTACGTCGATGGCAAGCCTACCTGGCGCTTAGGGGCTGCTGTCAGAGCGGCCAAACCGGAGAGTGTGGGCGCGGCCGGCGCCTTTTTCCGCACTTATATTGCTTTTAAAAATAGCAAACTCAAGGATTGAAATGTGCATTTCCTGTACGTGCAATGGTCGTGTTTGCCGTGCCGTCCTCTCGTCTTGACCAATTTCACACCCAATGGTTTGTGAATGAAGCATTACGGCAGACCCCCGGTCAGGTAGCCCGGTTTGAACCTTTTTTTTTCTTCTTATTCGATTTGATACCCTTCTAAGCCTGAAACCGCCAGCAGATGAGCAACCCCCGGGGGTAGGGTGAGCTTCGAGATGACCTTCCGGCTTTGGCAGCACACGTGTGAAATCATTATCACACAAACACACTGCTTCGAGCATTTCTTATTGCTTGTTCCGCCTTTTGTCTCAGGTACGGGTGGGCGCCCCCTGATGCCTGTTGTTTCTTGCTTCATTTGCAAATTTGCAAATTTAATCCCACTCATCTGGACTGTTTTTTTTTTTTCTTTCGTTTTTCTACCCTTCGTGACTTACCCACAGTCTTTGTGTCTCCCGCTCTCGCTCGCTCCCTCGGTATATCTTTCCAATGTGTTTGTTTTGTCAGCATCTGGCTGTACCGGGTGCGAAGAGTGTCTCACACGTTAGCCAAGGTCTTAGCCTTGCTCTAGCAAAGTCCTGTTGTTTCTTTAAATGACTTACAAACACACTTTTGTCAGTGTCAGACGGTTGGTGTTGCGACGTTTTTAAGGGAAAAGTCTCGAAACGAAACTGATTAAATTAACGTGAGAAAAGTATCCCCCATCCAGCAGAGCGCCTGGCGTTTGCAGGGCCTGTACTGTGCTAAAGAATGGCAATATTGATAAGTGAAATATTTTCAACTTATAAATATGTTTAGTCGTTTAAGTCCAGCACAGGCAATTTAAAGGACAGTTTAAAGAATTATTATTTTAAAAAGGAAGATAACACGAAAAAAACATCCAAAAAGGAATAATCTTCTAGGTACCAAAACATTCCAGCATGAACACACGTGTATATACTTTCTTACAAAAGTAAGCACCAGTAACGAGTAAGGCAACTGGGTAGGCATTAAAATAAATTAATCAAGTCACAATTAAACGATCAATGCAGCGAAACAATGATGTTAGGTCCATAAAGCAATAAAAACACTTACAATGATACTAGACATCAAACAATTCAAAGGAACCCATGGTTCTATAGGAAGTTTACAAACCTCTAAAGTTGTACAGGGGTGAAAGATTCACTGGAAGAAGGAAAAAAAATAAAATAAACAAAGAGACTTTTCGCACAACTCGAAACCAACCATTCTATCATTCTATTTTATTCTTTTGTAGGCTATTCTGCTGTATTTTATCCTATGCCCTCTTTCTACTCTTTTTACATTCTTGATGTCTTCTTTTTTGCTTTCTTAACTCTTTCGGATTCTTAAAAAAAATGTTTCAAAAATATATTTATTTCTATATTCTTGGCTCATTCTTAACTAGTTTTACTAGTTAGTTATTGGGTAAGTGTTGCAATTATAGCTATAATATGTCATCAAGATACCGATGTTACTCCTGCGAAAATAGTTATTGGGTAAAATTGCAAAAGTCTTTGTTTTGTTGAAACCAATGATCATCGAAGTCGTCGAAAATTTCAATTGAGAATTGCATCTCAAGTTACCAATTATGGCTATATTGTTTCCAGCTTTTCGCCATAGTTGTACCAATTGTGGCTGTGGGTCAAAACTCTTGCATATGTACACCAAAAGACATTTTATGACATTGTTTTAACTCAAATCAAGTAATCATAAGCTCACTGCAGGTAAATAAGTATGTAAACACCATTAAATTGATTGCATTCCCTCTTATACCGCATCCCTTTGTATGTCCCTTCCCGTTCCCATCGCTCCTGTCCATTCCTAGCTGGTCTTCCGAGGCGTTCTCAATATGGCTCAAACGATGCTTTTCTTGTCTTTCTTCGGCGCTTCAACAGCCTGTATCACTTATTTGATTTCAACTCTTCCTAGACCTTTTGCCTTTCTCTACATTCTATTCCTTACAATCATGCGCACTTGGCTGTAAGCCCATACGAGTGGCGTTCAGATTTCGCTTTTTTTCATGTAAAAGTCATTCAAGACTGCGTTATTTTGATGAAATTCATTAATTTTTTTTAACAATTTACAAGTAGCTGATGCCTAGTACTGATAGTACACCGATGTTTAGTTGCACCAATCAGGGACATGCGGAAAAAGACACATTTTGGTTAGTGATTTTGGTGTGTAGTCGTTAGACTATTAACGTTTTGCTTCTAAATGATGAGTTTAAGGAAAACAAAGGTAATTCAATTGAAAATCTGTAATATCCTACACTGCTGCTGGCAAACACCTAGGCAACACATTTTAAAACTAACGGAAGTGGCCTGCACGGAACTAATGAAGCATAAATGTGTTCAAATGATCATTTTTGAGGAAAAAAAAACCGCCAACTGTTATCACAGTACGCAAATTGACTATTTTATAGCAAAAATATTGATAAGTTTAGCCATAATTTGTGCTATAGCCAGAATTGGTACGCTTTGCCTGATTGAAAATTTGGTATACGATCCAGATATTGCTGTGATATAATGTAATTAAACAGGTAAACAGGTACAAATTTGTGAAGTTGTATCAAAGAGTGTCAAAAAGTAAACTAAAATTAAATCATTTTGTACAATCTCATGTTTTGCCAAAATGAGACCAATGCATTGCAATAGGCCACGTACATCATCAATTTGAATACTAAATTGAGCTCGTAATTTCTTGTTGAGCAATCCATTCACCTTGTACCTCTTTGATATTCCATCAGGACACAGCCGATCTGGAAGGCAAAAGGGAATTAAATATCTCAATAAACAGAATTTTTGCACAGAAACGCCGAATACTAACGTGTAAACACCGTACACTAACGTCAATGCGACAGCACAGGCTTACATACTTACTGCTCACTACAAATGTTAGACGTACGTTTAGCGATCGCTCAAAAGCCCAACAGCCGGCACCAAGAGTCAAGGTAGTAAAAATATCTCCATTTATTCAATCTGCCCCCATCCATTTCCCTTCCGCTCTCGCACGTTCCCGCCCCCCGTGTGGTAGATGAAATAAAGCATTAAAATTCATCCAATCCAACGGGGCCTTAGAAACGAAGCCGGCAAGGCAGAGCAAGGTAGACTGGCGCGGTATGCCGATCGCGAAACAAATAATCTCCCAGTTTCCTAAATTTCCCTCTCCACCCCTTTCCCCCCATACATACACTCTCTATAACAACAAAATTAAGCTCATAATTGCACCGACTTTATTACCGGGGTTGTCGAGATCCGGGAGGAGGTAGAGGCAAATAAAAATTATACCACACGCTAGATGTCTCCCAAAAGCACCACACACACACACACACACACACACAAAGCAAAAACCCCGAAGAGAGAGAGAGAGTAAGAGAGTTCGGGGCAAAGCGCGCCATTGCATGTAAACATATGAAAATAAATCATTATTTTAATAGCCTCCAAAGATAGCGCCGCGGCCAACGATGAGGTCGGCCTCTCGGAAATGGCGTCGGCTGACATGATGCCGACTCCGGGCTGGCGCAAAACGGTTGGCCAAAAAGTGAAGATTTGCAATAAGACGTAAACAGCGCGGGACACACAGAGGGAAGCGCGGCTAGCACACGAGGAAGGGTTCAGAAACGGAAGGAGACGGAGGTCGGGTTTCGATGGTTGAAGAAAACTATTACTTATAATCAACATCCGAAGGCGCGCCTGGGATTATTTTATTATCCCGGGACGGATCCGGCCACCGAAATAAAAACCCTTCCCCTCCCCCTACCTTTCCTTCCAGCGCCTTGCCAAGTCACCCTTCCAGGGCCGACGCAAGTTAGCGCGCGGCAGAACCCCAACGCTGCGCTGTATCGGCCCCGGGGGCCATGTGTCAAATGAGGAATAAAACTCTTCCGCTTCGTCTCGTCCCGCTACGTTCTGCTACACTCCGCACCTCTCACCACAACCTCCAACTCACCCACAGCAAAACTCGAACTTCTTGCGACAGTTTTCCGATCCGCAACCGTCAAGAATGGGATTTTTCCTCGACGCGATAAAAATCTGTTTTATGTGAGCTGGCCAAGAATGGGTGCGAAGGGGGGCGGTGGTTGGGTACGGGGTCACTACGGCTGCTGCAAAACAAACGTTCGACTTTTCCCGAGTCAATTTCAACCCACCCAACCCCACCCGCGTCCCAAATGCACTGGCAGTGGGGTAAAACACAACGCAATGACGCGATTTTTGGCAGTTTTCACTGTGTGCAACTAATGAAATTTATCGGCCCATCAATTGCACCCGGCGGAACGGCGTTGCGGGGAGAGTAAAGGAGTGGGAAATGGGAACGGGCTGTACTACTACACCCCCCCCCCTCAACCCTTCGGTTTGAAGGACTCGCGCGTTTTCCGGCCAGCAAGCAGCAGAGGAACCCATTTTATTTCCTCTTCTCATTTATTATTGCTCATTTATCCGTCTCTTAAGCACGCGTAACTGTGTATGTGTGTGTGTGTGTGTGATGAAAACGATTACGAATAGAGCAGGGCAATCATTTTCATCCCTGTGTACAGTGCAATGGAGGTTTCCTCGCTCCACGTCCAAACACAGCGCACAGCAACGTGACGAGTGTTTATGGTGCTTTACTTTCTTGAAAATCGAATTTACACACCACGAATGTCGAATTCCGAGAAACGGGTGGGTCCAGTTTGGGGGGTGGAGAGAGAGAGAGAGAGCTGTGGTAGTGGTAGATAAAGGGTGTAAAAAGGGGGCAAGATAATTGAGGATGCCCATTAGTCGGATGGTTATTGGGTGGTTTCTGGAATGGTGCGCGCCAAGAGCGAACGATTCCTTTTTGTCACCGAAAATGCATCGCCTCCACCCAAAACCGGGTTTTCAGCTCCATAATCGTCAAGAGTAATGTGCAGCTGCACTTTTTGTTCGGGTGGGTGAAATAAAGAAGATGCTTGGGGCGGGGGCGCAATCATCTGACCGAAACAACCATTTCATCACGATGTGTGTTGTTAATATCGTTGGCCAGGGTTTCTTTTTTTTGTATTTGGTCGATGATTATGAGAGTTCAAGGAAAACGGCTGGAAAACCGAGCTGGCCACAAGTGCTGACCGGTGGGAGGGAAGTAGGAAGAGTGCATTATACCCAACCACCGCAGCACTACTTCAGCGATACATACACGAGCGCGCGCGCGATACGCGCACACCCATTGTCTGCCGCAAAACAAGGGCTCATAAATAAAAGCGGCGAAAGCAGAGTGAAAAACATAATTGCAAACCCGAGATAAACGCATTTAGCCTTTTTATTGACTGGCGTTCGTTGGCGGCTGGACCGGTTCGCTGCTGCTACCCGGATGCCATTTGCGACAACACGCCCGTTGTCAGCTCTGCGCTGGGCCCACAGCCTTGCCTTGCCGTGCGCTGGAGTGACATCAACCGAGCGCAGCATAAGGCCGGTCAAGAGCCATGGATAGCAAGGAGCTTGTCTTTCTTGTCGTGTAATGGTGCTGGTACGTGCGGAGTAAGTAGCATCCTTTCCGGAGCGAGGGCGGGGGAAAGCCCAAGAACACAATGTGACGATTTCAAACGGCTGGGGTTTGCACATTAATAGCGCACGATGACAGTAATAGTAATTGTGAAATAAATAATAACGGTAATATTAATGGGTAAGTAAATAAAAGCAAGATGCTAAACAAAACGCGCACTAACGAATTCGAGACGAGACGCGACAGGCGGAGGGCAAGGAAAGAGCCACATAAATAACTTCAAGCTGTAAGAAAATACAATTGAAAAATACAATAGACACGAGAAAGATTTTGTTTTGACGAGAAGGGCTTGCTTGGAGATTGGAAGCAGCAAAAGTCTTCTAAATATTACCCATAGCATATTGGCACAGACAACAGAAACATGTGAAACAACACACAACACATTTAAGCAGCCTGTAACACAATTTAAATATGAAAGAAAAAAAGACATTAAATGTAAAAGGATACATTACAAGGAATAGTTTTTGAACAGAAAGACAAATAATAACAAAAAAACGCAATAAAGGAAAAGAAAGCAATTCCAACAAGGATCTCAATAATGAATACAAAAACGAAAATGAAACATAAAAAAATATTTTAAAGAAAAAACATCTTAAAATCTACCACTACAAAGTTGTTGCCTTAAACTACCAAGCTGTGTATGTTGGAGGCAAATCCACCACCGACCAAATTTTTACTCTTCGGCAGATCCTCCAGAAGTGCCGAAAGCGCCTGATACCTACGCATCACCTGTTCATCGACTTCAAGGTGGCCTACGACACTATCGGAGATCGGAATGAGATATGGAACATCATGCAGGGGCACCACTTCGTTGGGAAATTGATCTGGCTGTTAGATGCCACCATGAACGGGGTGCAGTGCAAGGTGAGAGTCTCGAACTTGACGTCGGAATCGTTCTAATCTCACAGGGGTCTGAGGCACTGGTGACGGATTCTCCTGTCTGCTCTTCAACTTCGCCCTGGAAGGTGTCATTCTACGCACGGGATTAGACAACGACATTCGAGGCACGATTTGCTATCAGTTTCACCTAATTCTGAGCTTCGCGTATGATTTCGACATCATCGGCAGGATAACAGCGAAAATGTGTGAGGTGTACACGCGACTCAAACGAGAAGCAGCAAGAATTGGATTGAGTATCAGTGTGACGAAGACGAAGTAACTGCTTGCCGGTGACTCAGACCATCTGAGAAACAGTGTATTGGTTGACAGCGACAATCTCGAGATAGCAATAATAGGTAGTTCTGCTATCTTGGGACGATCGTTACTTCGGAAAACGTCATAAGCAGTAAATCAAGAGACGCATTGTGCATCGTAATTGTGCATGCTATGGGGTTCAGCGACTGCTGAGATCCATATGACTTCGAGACCGCACGAAATCTGAGATATATCGCACATTGATTCGAGTCTTGGAGTCTTGTTTGAGCGACACATCCTCCGGACCATCTTTGGCGGAACAGGAGAGGGATAAACCACGATCTTGCTGAGCTGTACGGCGAGTCGAGTATCCTGACGGTGACGAAGGCTGGCAGGATACGATGGCTGGGGCATGCCATGAGCATGCCGGACTCATGCCCCTCCAAAAAGGTGTTCGATAGCGACCCCGAGGTCACAAGGCGCAGGGGAGCACAGCGATCTCGTTGGCTGGATCAGGTGAAGCGAGAGCTGTTGGAGATCGGGTGTGGGGATGGACATGGATGAGAGACTGCAGTCAGTGACCGAGCATCCTGTGATTGTTGTCACAACACCATGCTCTATCGTGAGCAGGTCGACAAGAGAGAGAGAAAGAGAGAGAGAGAAATAGAAAGAGAGAGAAAGAAAGAGAGAGAAAGAAAGAGAGAGGGAGAAAGAGAGAGAGAGAGAGAGAGAGATAATAAAAAATGAATAACGAGGACAAAGTAAAATGTTGATGGTTGAAATACGAAAAATATTGCTGCAATACTTTTTAACTGAATGAAAAAGAATTTTGAAATAGTTTTGGTCAGACATGAACTTCATGTATGCAGCGCGTTGAACAACTTTAAAGTTTTCGAAATCGAATCGCAGTTTTGCGAATGAAAAATCTAGCATAGACAAACAAGAAGACATTCACTGCCAAAAACATTCAATCCATCGCTCAAAATCATTGCACAATCATTGGGTAGTTCATTTTATGAATCTGTCAAGATTTTAATGTTGATTTACATTCACAGATTTGTCACTGAATGAGATTTAATGCAAAATGAAAAACGGTCTGATAAAAAAGAGCTGCAGATAGATTCCCAAATGAAAATACCTTCAAAATATGTTTGGAATTAAGTGCACGAAGCTTTGTGTTGCTGTTTCGTGATAGTGGGCTGCTGAATGAAAGCACTAATAGTTAATTGAATGTCATATATCATTCGAACAGTAGCCTTGGCCAGCAAAACAAAATAATAATTAAAAATAGCAGCCCAATTGTAAGGCGCAAAGCGACGTGTCGTATCGTGATAGTCAGTATGACGTGACCTGTCATATCAGGATAGTCAGTCCTACGTATGGGAGCACGGTCTATTCGGGGCTTGAACCCATGACGGGCATGTTCGGGGATGACGGGGACAAAAAAATCAGACAAGTAATATTGATTCCAGGATAATTAGTCGGCGCAAACAGCGCAAGTTAATGTTAATCAAATCCTTAGTTAGTGAATTTTGCAAAGATAGATCATAAGCTTTTCTTTAGCAGTACTGTAACCATACTTGCATAGCGTTCACATATATGAATTAGTCTAAATGCTCAAAATTCATGAGAAGGAGAAGGAGCAGAAGAACTTTCATGTCGCCCGTCAACACGATTTTGATGCAAATGTAACCTGCAACATGAAAAAAGGCTGCTCATCCTTAGTGTTGATCAAACCCTTCGGAAAGATGACATCGAACAAAGCAAACAGAAAGGTAAAAAGGCTAAATAAAACAGACAAAGCTATCAACTAACTAGAGTACCAGAACGAGAGAGAAAAATCCTCAACATAGTGCACACAAGGTGCATGGCAAAAGCAAATGACAATAAATTTACACAATATTTAGACCAACCGAGCACCCGAAACAACATATTACCACCCACCCACAGTGCATTCCACATTCGCGTTTGCATTCGTTTGCATCTGTCGCGCGGTGCGCGTGTTTAGCCGGCAGCACATTAAATATTTACCTTGGCGGTTGTCTCACTTGCCCTAGCTTGTAACCGGGCGTCGTTAGAATCTCCCGCACAACGGCCGAGCTGCAACCGGTGCCTGCACGAACGAGTGCGTCCGTCCCCCTTTTCCGTGGAGCCCATTTACGCGGGGGGGGGGGGGAGGGACTGTTCGATCTGTCGTCGCCAAACCAAACAGTGCAGCGCGCTAACGCCGACCCTGCAATTTGTCCATAAATATCCAATCTCCAGTTGCAACACGCTCGGGCGTGCATTTTATTGCCGTTGCCCGCCTTCCGCCCAACGCCAGCCACCACATTCGCTTCCGTGCAAAGCTGCACACCTTTTGCTTTGTTCGGCCCGCTGCGCGGACGGGGGAGCCTGCGAGTGTGATGAATGTGTGTGCAGATTAGGTGAACAATCTTCATTGTAAAATGCCACCCACCGTACCGAGGAGGCCACACAGCACCATTTGCTTGTCGGCCGACACTGTAACCGTCCACGCAAAGGTAGGGCTTTGGTGTGTGTGTGTGTGTGTTTTTTTTTTGTGCATTGAGACTGTCGACATATTGAACGGTTCAGGTTATTATTTATTCGAAGCTGACAATATTTTAGTAGCGCCGAAATTGCAACAAAATGGACTGGAACAGCACGTCATTAAGTCGGATGTAAAATGTTATTTTGTGCCTCGCGCGCAAGAGAACACACGTTCCAAACAGCTTCAACATGGGCCACAACTGTCCAGTTTAAAAAAAAAACAGGAATAAAACGTTTTCCATGTTCAACAACGCTTACTTGTGCCATCTACAAAGCAAACATACCGAAATTTAACCCACGGAAACGAGAGAAAAAAAACCCTCCTCGATTCAATCTCAACTGCTCTTGGGCAAGCCAAAAAGAAAAGAAAAAAAAGCAGAAAAACTACAACCCATACACAGCCCGCAACCGTTCACACCAACACACGCAAGCACATTAGCGGTGCTAAACGGTTTAAATGCTGGCAGGAAGAGGTTCACCCGCGGATGCATCCCGGTCGCCTTTACTGGCGTGTGAAACACGATCGTAACAAGGTAACAAAAGGGAACGCACACACACGGCGAGCCGAAAAAGAAACAATTGCCAAAGGCAAGCCACGCTTCAACGGCACGAGCCACCGTCAACCCGGCGCACAAAAAAGAGGGACGCGCGACCCCTACTCACGCAAAGCCGAAAGCCCAAAAGGTGCATCCGAGCGGCCGCTTACCTTTCGGAGCCGGGTCCTTCATCGCAGTCACAATGCCGGGGTAATCTCTTTCGCGCGCTCGCACACAACGCGATGCGCGGTTGCGTAAAGTGTGCCGGCTATGATTTTAACACCCTCCACCCATCATTAGCTCCGTTTTTCCCGGCACCGCTTGGTACAACGTTTGGCATGCACGACGAGGACGACGACGACGACGACGGTGCGAGCAACAGTAGCGCAGGACCCGGGCTGATCCTGGTGCGGCAAAATCAACCCCTGCAGACAATGTTCCGTACCGCCGACGCTCGTCACACCGTGCATGCACATTACCGCTGCGTGTCCTTTGCCTCCCCGCCGTCGGAGCACCGCAGGACCAGGGCAGGAAAGGCATGAATAGCAGGCGCACGATTTATCGTCAATTGAATGCCCGCCTGCCCTGCCCGGCCACCCCAATAGCAGTACGCCGAATTTGTTACCTTTTTACCTTCGCTCGCGCACACACAGACACCGTGAAACGCATCCTCTTTTCCCACCCCAACCACGATCCGATTAACCTTTACCTTTGTTTTTCACCCCCTTTTTCAATTCACACACACACACACACATACACACAGAGACACAGGCCGTGGTTTCACCCCATCCCGTTTTTTGGTGCGCCAGGCACCTAGCTCAACGGCGACGGCATAAACGGAAACGGATGAGATTGAGATTGCAAGTGAAAGTCGTCCCTTTATGTGTATGTGTGTGTGTGCACAAGTGAGGCGTGGGTCTATAATCTCATCCCGTGTGCATTTTGCTAACCGAACCGAAGGGGGAAAAGCGCTTGATTCACCTTCACCTAGAAATTGACGGTTGCCTACTGTGCCTAACGCAAACACACGTCTGGTGAAGCTGGAAAACGTAGTTTTTTACCCAAGTAGGAGGAATTTAAAAAGCACACACACACCACTGTACTTCATCTCTTTGCGTGTGTGTGTGTGTGTGTGTGTGTGTGTTGTGTATGCAATCCAGGAGGGAACGTTACAGCGGGTGCGGTAACAAAGTGTCCGTTTTTCACAACACAACAGGACGGAGGCACCACGAAGCAGAACAATACCGCGTGCGCCGTTAGGAAAGCAACCGGCGACAACGAGAGGGCGGGAACGGGAAGAGGGGAAAAATAAATCATCGTCCATTTCGGTCCCGCCGATCCCGGCGGGTGTGGAATCGCGGTTTTTGGGCTAAGGACACACGCGTGCAGCTCACCCTAGCCAGGGTTTCGGCTGTGCAGAAGCGACCATCGCATCCCGCTGGAAGCGCGTTCAGGTCCTCACCGGGTAGGCGGCGGGGTTTTGGGTCCAACAACAACCACTTGCCCCACAGCGGCAAACGGTGAACGTCGGGCCCCGTCAATTGTCCCGCATCACAAAGCACCCGGGACTGCTACTCCGGCACGGGATAGCCAGAATGTGCAAGAGTTGGGGGAGGGTCTTTAAACCGGGACCTGGCCGGCCACTTTCCGGAGCGCTGGTTCGGAATTGCAAATCGCTCGCTTGTCAGATGCAATTGCAGAGCAGCGCTGCTGCTGGAACACATTTCCCTAATCTGTCCGTCGCTTCGGAAATGTGCATCCATTCGCCGTGCCCAAGGAGGCAACTGGAGCTTACTATTGGAGCGATGAAATACTGCCACGGTGAGGTCAGCCGGAAATCGTGCGTAGTGCCGCAAACGATCGGGCATTGGGTTGCACAGTTCGAAAAGGTACGTGCTAGCTCCATGCCTCTACTTGTGGCATGCGCTAGCTGTGACGCCGAAACCTTTCCAAAATTCAGAGGAAATGAACGCTCATACACACACCAAAAAACTCTAGACTTCTTACAGCACACCCAAAAACTGACTGGTGGAGATGCTTAAGCGAAAGGACAGATGTGTCTCTAACGCCGCCTACATTCCGCGTGCGGATGGGGCGCAGCGAGAGGGGCTTAATGGTGTGAAGATTGTACCTCCAGCAGCACAGCGGCAGCATATTTTTTTTTGCTAAACTTTTTATTTCATCGATCGTCCGCCGAGACGATCCACCGCGTGATCCATAACACACATGAGTGGGTTCATGCGTTTGTGGCGTGTCTGTGTGTTTATGTGTTGACTGTTTCAACTAATTTTGCTTCTCTTCATTTTCCCAAACTGTTGTTCATCCAACTCTTCTGCAGCCCCGTCTCTGTTCCAGTACCTTCAGCACAATCCGCGGTTGCTTGATATTCCCGAAGAAATTAATGACCTCAGTGATGGGCAGAGTTCTTCAACTTCTTGTGCAACCGGAAAGGGAACTATGAGCAAACTAAAACTGTGCTTCTAGATGTTTGAATTTCGGCTATTCTCGATGTTCTGGATAGTTAGCAGATAGCCACACAGTATTTTTTCAAAAATATATACAGCCAGTCCCCGAGATACACGGTGCCTCTTATACGCGGAATCGGAGATTCGCGGTTTTCTAAATTTGACAGTTCTTTGAGCAAATTGTACTGATTCCATTGATTCCATTCCGCCACATCCATTGTCAAATTCCAAATAATTTCCCTATTGATCGAATGTTAAAAACCATTTGAAATGGATTAAAATTGTTAAATTCAGTCAGAATCATATCAAATACTTAATTTGGTGGCTAAAACCACCTCCTTCTTGCAAAATTACACGAAGATTAGTGATATTTTTACTGGAAATTACGAGATTCGACTTAAGTGGAAATTCAAGATACTGGGTATTTTGTGGCCGTTTTCGGTCCCCATAAGCCGTGTGTCTCGGGGACCGCCTGTATATGACAAGTAAATTCTGACAGCGTCTTCAGACTCTGGAGTTGGGCTTATTGCTGGAACGAGTGTCGTTGGAATAGGATATTGGGGCCCTTTCCGTTTGAAGCTCGTAGGCTGAAATTTCAGCCTGTCAGCTGTTTGCATTGTATAGCAGTTTTCAAGCAGCTATCTAAGTGAGTATAATATACAGGTGGGCTTATCCCAAGGTGTATGAATTTAGAAGACTGATTTTTATCGCTTCTGCTTCTTAATGAAGATTTTAAGAGTGTTTTGAGTATTCATCAAGCCTCCAGAAAGCTCGTTGGAGCAAAAGTTTTCACTCGTTCTGTCAAAAAGTGATGTTCAAATTTGGTTATAAAAAATGCTATGAGACCACCTGGACTACATACACTTTGATTCCAGATTCGATCACCTGATTTCTTTAATGCACCTTGGGATAAACGTAAACAAAACCGTGTTTTCGAGCAGGTACTCGAATCTAATTCTAGCTTTGTGGCTGGAATAATCTAGACTGAAAATTGCAGGCTAGTTTTTTGTGTGGTTTTGTATGGAGTGTTTACATGATTTCAGCCTCCAACTGTCAAACTCCATACAAAAAAATAACTCCCATTATAGGCATATTACTTCTTGTGATACACCACAAGCACTTGAGCATCCCTGGCCGTTCTGCGATGCGATCCTCTCTGCCACACTACCGGATAGACCGGCTAGATGTTGACATCATCCACCGCGTATACCACCGCGAAGAAATCAACGAGCTCGGTCGAGCGTGAACACGAGACGGCGATGAGATTAACGAAAGGAAGCCTTTATGGGCGCATGATGGGAAATGTTGCTGGTGCTGCTGGTGCTGCTGCTGCTGCTGACCAGCATGAGCCCATCAGTGCCCGGCACCCAATCCCATTCGCCGTATCCTCCCGGCGACTCTGCATCCCTCCTGTCGGTTCGATTCTTTCTTCTTCGAAGGGGGATGCACGCGCGCGCCTGTGTGTGTTTGTGCGACCGAGACTGACGCAAATTAAATTCAATTAAAACTAATTTAGCGCGTTGCGAGATGAGATATGATGGTACTACGGTGACGGCGGCACGGCGGTCCGCCCGAGAGCGTGGTCCAGCCATCGGTGAGGTCACACCCGATCCGTGGTGGTGTGCGTGCGCGCGCGCGTGTGTGTGTGTGTCTTTCAGTGACTGAGCTGGATGACTGTAAGGGAGGCGAACGTCCAGGGTTATCGAGTTCTATCAACAGCATCTCTCTCACTCATGCTGTGCAGTGGAGTGATGAGACCATTATTAGCGCACGGCTGTTTGTGCGGACGCTGGTTGGCTTCCGCCTGAACCAGGTAGGACCCGAACACCGGCTCGAATCACCCGAGAGGAGCAACTAGAGAAGTAGCCGCAATAAAATAAAACCTTCAACTTTCAAGCTCCGGCGATAAGCGCACGCTTGAATAATTGATTCCGCTACGGGACGATCGTGCGGGTGAGTAAGCTGTTACACTGTCCCGCGTTTTTAATGTGCTCGGACAACGCACTATCAGCAACGGCGGAGTGCTCCATGGGGACGCATACACGCACCCCATTCCTTCCAAAGGCCCCCGGAGCAGTTCGAGGAAACAGGGACAACCAGGGCACGGCAGCCCTGTTAAAAGAAGTGCAGCAAAGATGATAGCGCGAGCGCCCAGCGCGCGGCCTCGCCGGTCGCCCTGTACGTGAGGGTAGGGCGAGGGGATTGGAGGAGGAGGAGGAGGATAAGAACGGAACGAAAAAAAACCCGCCAGGGACTGTAACCCGTGCACTGGAGGACGTCGAAACCCGTCCCGCTTATCAGGAAGCTGTGAATGGTGATACGATGGTGCTGTATGGCGTGTATGCGTGTACCTCTTGTGCCGTGGAACCTTCGGCACCTCCCGTAGAGGTTCCCGCTTATCATACACACACACACACACGCACGCTCTCGGTCCGGCTGTGGTGCGACGATGACCGCGCCGTATTAACAGGAACGGAAATGCGACACCGATAGCGAACCGTACCAGGGCTAAAAACCCCCAACCCCGGGGCGGTAGGTGGGAGGTGAGAATGAAGGCACATGGATGCAAAACGAGTAGGTGGCGATACGTGGAGTGGTTGTTTGTTATGTTTTTATTTTGTTTTATTCTTATTTTTTGTTCTGTACGCTTCAGAGCCGTTGAAAGGGCTTGTTTGTTTGGTGGACAAGTAAAGCATACTCTTCGCCGAGCATATCCTACCGCTACTGCATCATTATCAGCTCAACAATGAAGAGCTTTGTGCGTGTGTGTGTGTGTGTGTGTGTGTGTACATGTGTGTATGTCTGTGTGTGTGCTGGCAACTCATGAAACGCATTGCGCTAATTTGAAGTCGACAATTTCCGCACTACTGCCCTCCAGCTCGCTTCATTTCTGCACCAAAATCGCTGGTGCCGTGACCAGGATCCTACCTTTTAAACCGCTGTCATTCGGCGCAGCATTCAGCAAAACGCCTCCAATTGACCACACACATTGTCCGAGGGCGCGCAAACCAAACACCCTGCTCAACACTCCCTCCCCCCCTTCCCCTTTCCTCTGCACCATCGTTCGTTTCCCGCGCGCTCGCATGGGCCACCAACCACGGTGCGGCCAATTTACCGCACGCGGAAAGTCGAACATGTATACGTGCGATCGTGTGACCATCACTCTAACACACGTTATCGTACTCGGATCGATGGATCCGAATCGTTTGCATACGCAACAGGGCGGTCAGAAGCGACTGGCAACAGCAGTGGCGAGAAGAAAATTTGCCCACCAAAAAAAACACACACACACACAAAGCGATCACCAGCCTGGACCATTCCAAGGTCCGGTACGATCTCTGCAGGCACCCACACACACACACACACTCACACTCATATAGCACCGCACGCCCCCTTCCCACTACACTCCTGCCCGGTGTGGAAACACTCATGATGCTTTGTTTTGCCCTCATCGTCCATAAAACGCCAGAGGTAATAAAAGAATTCACCCTCGAAACCCACATGTGCGTCGCTGCTGCCGCTACTTCCCATTTCCACCCTCCAAGATCACGTTGGCCCCCGGGGGTTGCTTCCTATTTGAAACTCATGGTACAAAAGGAACGAAACCAACAGCCGAAAAGAAACGGCCAAATTTCGACCGAGAACGAGAGCGAAATGAAGAAGCAGAACGGGTCAAAAAGAAGGCCGAAGATCTCGCACACCACAGTACCCGGCGTACTGATCTGCATCCGGTATCGGGCCAATCTATTCCTCACAGACATACACACACACAAACACACACGCAAAGACAAGAGAATAACAAACACACGCACATGATTGCGAGTCCCGATTACGCATTATGCCGTGTCTGCCTGGGAGGGGTAGCACTGGCAAGCGGGCGGGTTACCGAGAGCGGCAAAAACATTTGCTGGCCAAATGTAGTTTTCTCGACCCTGCCCTTATGCGTATGCCGCTTTGTTAGTTTGTTTTGTTTCCGATACACTCCATGCTGATGCTGCTGCTGCTGCTGATGCTGTTGCTACTTTGCCTACCTTGGGTGGTTTTTTTCTGTTTCGGAAGGTTATATTGCTTCTGCCTCCTCCAAAACCCATTTTATTTAAAGTGGATCTTCAGCAGCTCCGGGTGATCCCGGGATCGTGGTTTTTTCGTTGCCATTCTTTGCCAAATACTGCACTGCCAACATGAGTCATACAACTTCTAGAAGATGTCTTTATATCTCTCCAATCTCCAACATTTGTCAAACAGGTGACCGTTTTTCCACACAAAGGTGTCGAGCCCGGTGGCAAACTTGTTAAGAGTAATGTTAGATAACTTCAAATGGTACGCATTACCGATAAGCCGCACACCCGCAAATGACACGTACGTCCAATGTGGGCGTTCTGTGAACTGTGGAATTGCGGGAGCATAAGTGCTTATCGGGAAATGGTTTCACACGGCCATCATCCCAACTGTTAGCTGAAAACTGTAAGATAAGACGCACCCGGGGCCCGCTGGGTTTGCGATAAGAAGCTGGAAAAGCACTTCAAAGTGTACGTACAACCCAATGATTCATGCCAAGGACTCCCGAACGGGCAAACCAACGGTCCCGTCGTACCGCGTGCATCGGCTTCGCGATAATAAACATTCCAACGGGCGGGCCACAAACGGTGTCCCAAAAACTGGCCCGATTGAAGTCCTTCCACACTTACCACGTCCCGGTCACCACGGCGGCCCAGATGTGAGCGACAGCGTGATCAAAGTTTGACAGCAGCTATGCAAATACCGCGCACAACCGTTTGCCGCGCCCCGAACAGTGGCTGGAACGGTAATTTATTTGCCTAATCTTGGACGGGTACCGTCCCGGTGCAACCGTTTCACTACGGGACGTCGTTTGGCCTTTTTAGTATCCTCGGCCAGTACTAATAAGCACCTCCAGCCTGCTGCAGCTTCCCCTTTCTACCATCTTGCTTAGTAAACAACAAATAATAAACGCACACGGGAAAGTCGTCCGGTTTACTCTCCTCTATCTCCCTCCCCTCTCGCTCTCTGTATCTCTCTTTCACTTCAACTGAAACGCAAAATGGCACGGTCAGTTCCGAGACCAGTTAAAATAATAATCAAACACCCGACACTGAAACACACACACACACACATACGCGACTGTTTGTAGGGAGTGTTCGTAGCTAATTTTATGTGCCATTCACAATAATATTTTTTGACGTTAGAACGCTTTGAAACCGCTGCATTCGAGCTAAGTTCGTCTCCTCCCTTCTAACCCATCTCCCTCCCCCTCCCCACACACTTGTGAAATCATGATGGATTTATTTCCACGAACCATGCCCGGCCGGGAAGCAGAAACAAGGTGGAAAAAATTGGTAATTTGTATTTGACCGTTGTGTTTGTGCCGCTGCGTGTCGATGCGATGCTACAAATGCTGACCTATTTTGAGTCATCGTTTTAAATGCCCGTTTAGGTCACGGTGTGCGAATCGTGAGCAATAAACTATGGTGCCGTGGCGCAAGTTTGGAGCAGAAATGTTAATTGCACTGAAAGCTGTGAACTGGAACTGAATCTGAATGAACGTGAGAAAATTTTACAATCGTCTAAGAAAAAGGGCGTTTTAGAGCTTTCTTGGAATGAACCGAAATGAAACATTTGTTCGTCATTTTTGGTTGAGCTTCTTACATATAGCTCGCTCATCTTAGCTCTAGCAAACGGCACCGATGGTGTAATAGATATATACACCAGGTGCTACAAAGACTGAAGAATATCAATTCCCGTCTGGAAATAGGCTTTCCTTGATCTTATTGACTGAAAATCCGTGTTAAAGTTGCCGAAAGAGCGCGTTAAAGTAATCAAGGAAAACAGGTAAGAAGAAGACAAACAGGTAACATCATCTAAAGTTGCTCATGTCAACAAAGTTTGTATAAATTAAGTCTTTGCGATTGCTAATCCGATTTACTTTCCCATATGATTTATAGACACATATCTTATTGACGTGTGACACTCTTGATCGATCCGTTGTCACATAGCGTTGAAGACTTCAAAGAACGTGTTAATGTGATAAACACACTCAGATACTCTTCACATTAAGCAAGAGACTATGTATAGTTACTCTTCTTTGGCACAACTACCATTGTCGGTCAGGGCCTGTCTGTACTAACTAATACTAGTGAAGTGAGCTTGACTTTCAGTGACTTATTGTTACCATAGCAGGATATTCAGTCCCACGTATGGGAGTACGGTCTATTCGGGGCTTGAACCCATGACGGGTAAGTTGTTAAGTCGTACGACTTGACGACTGTATCACCAGACCGGCCCTTATATCTAGCTTAGTTTAGTTACTACACTTATAAATGATAAAGACCTTCTAGAGACCAAAGTGGTCAAGTGGTTAGTTTATGAGTTATTGAGCTTAATTTGATTAGTTTCCGTTTATTAGTATTCCATTTTCTCCGTATATGAATTTTATAAACATATCTACGTAACTAAATAAAAATTATCAATAATTAGCAACCACATGGACCAAACGCCCCTTATAATATTATCAAAGGCATTAGATTTCTTAGAGAACTTGTCGACTTGCATTCAATCTCATAGAGCGGAGATCCTTAAGTGCATATAATTTGACCAGGAATGGTTTTTTGAATGTCAAAGTAAATAATTCGTAATTTTGGGATATTTGTATATGTTAAATCCATATCAATCCGTAACTTAACCTGTTATATCAGAAAGTTGTGGCCCGCGAAGTGAAATACTTGTATATTCTTCCGATGCCTTGTTATCAACCAAGTAAGTAAGTTTTCCAGTCAATTTTATTTGCGTAACAATATGCGCAATCAATACTTTATCAATCAATCAATCCGTAGTCTTTACGAAAAGGCTTCAAAACATATTTGTAACTTGAATTGTAATTGAACTGTCAAAAATCTCCATTCTGGTTTTCTCCTGAAGGGGAATCGAACTGCAGCGGACCCTGTTGGAGCGGGGTGCAATCCATCCAATAGACGACCGACCACCGATGGATGTGATTCCTGGGACCGCCAGCTTGCAAGGAATTGCGGTAAGGCGGCTAGTTCTGGGAAAACGGCCGCTGCAAGCTCTGACTCTACTTCCTGCTGCCAGCGTTCACCTCAGCGGAACGAAACGGAAGCGCAAGACAGGGCGAAACACTGACTGGCCAGATGAAAGCAAAGCGTACCACATTATGCGAAGGGTACAGCGGGCAACAAACTTGCAGAAAGCAAAGAAACCAAAAAAAAGTTTCCCCATGCACACGCACATTCACCGGAAATGGTGACGGCAAGCGCGCGGGGGGGGGGAGTAGGGAAAGGAAGCAAAGTGGCAATGCACGCGGAGCATCTTTGTGTGATGAGTAGCTGCATTTTTTTTTTTTGCTTCACTTTTGCATTTTAGTTTTCCATTTTACACCATCGCTCCCCCCTCCATCAGTATCCTTGATGGACACACAGACAGACACACAGCCACTTGCTATTTCACCTACACAGCAGTCCATCTCCTTTACAGTGTGTGTGCACACACACACACACACACACGCCCACCCAGAGACAAACACACTTACATGTCCGTTCGCCCTCATGTTTGACTTATTCTTTATGCTGCAAGGTTTTTGTCTTTTTTTCTATTCTTTTCTTTTCTTTTCCACCATAAAGTGCGTCCTGAGAAAAGCAACGCTCCCCACTCCAGCGCTCCGTGCGGCCACGGGCATTATCGGTCACTCACCGATGGAATCGTGCGCTCCACCCTTCCACCGCGCCCTCCACACCGTACGCGTTAAAGCAAATGAAAACCCTTCTAAAGGGGCAAGAAACACACAAACATCGAAAACAAGAAGAAGAAGAAGCAAAAAACGGCAACCGGGAGAAGCAGGCAGTACGGCAGTGTAATATTGCGATCGGATCGCTTTGTTTCGCCCTGCCTGTGGCCCACACACACAAGTGGATTATCACCGCAGAACTCTCGAAACACGATCATTCACCGCAATCGTCCGCGCCCCTGTTACCCGATCGCTCCTGCGTGCTCCCTTATTTCAATCCCATTGCGATTCGTTCCCTTCTACTCTCTCTCTCTCTCTCTCTCTCCAACGCTCTCTCGCTCTAACTCACCCTTTCTCCCTTGCGCGCACAGTTGCACAGCGCCCGGCACTCACGCAAGGAGAAAAAGGTTCATCCGAGCAAAGGTTCATTCGCAGCTACACTTCGCCCGTGTGTAAAAACGGACCCCGTGCGCCGTCGCGCTCACTCGCACGCTCCGTCTCGCTCGCGCCACCGCACCTGGCGCACGGGATGCTGCAAGGGGAAGCAAGGCCGCGCGGACCAGGGGACACTCAGAAGCCCGAACGCACATCGAAACGGCAAGCGCAGGCAGCAGCAGCAGCAGCAGCGCCGGAACGCGTTGCATACGATTGTTAGTCTAGCAGAAGAGTTCGTAGTGTAAACATGTGCCAGCCGGCGTCGACGCTTCCCGACGACGACTGAGAATATCCTACCCTCCCTCCCGCCCAACAACAACAACAAAAGAAAAAGACGAACGACGACAACGAAAAACGGTGACGACGAGGTGCGTGCGTGTTTTTGTGAATATGTGTGTGTGCGTGCGTGTGTGTGGGAGAATATCCAGTTTTTGTTTTTCGCAGGATCAGTGTTTGGTACAGTACATCAAAGGCACACAAACAAAGAGGATCTAGCCCAGACACACACACAAACACGTGATACGTGGAGTTGATGTAAAACACCAAAGCAAAAAAAAAACAAAAACCTTCGCCAGAAAACCGAAAGAAAGCAACGCGTCTGGGGAAAGCAACACAAAACTCTTCGCGTTCGATCGCGTAAAAATAAGAAACAAAAAAAAAAATCCCCAGCCATACCTCCGCAAACGGGCGACAAAAAAGAAGTACAATTCAAACGCGATCGCGCTTTGTCTGTGTGTCCGCGCGCGTTTTACCGCGCGGCTGGGCACGTGTGTGCACCCGTCCAAAAAGAAAATGCGTCATCGATCGCTCCAGCTTGTGTGGTGTAACGGTGGCGAGCTTCTCGGTGGAAGGAAGTGATTTAGACAGACATACAGATGCACACAGACAAGCACACACACACACACACCAATCGAAACGCTCCAGAGACCAACGGATGTGTGTTTCTGAAGAAATTTCGTTAGCAAAACAAGTGTGCCTGTGGAGTGTACCCACAGGTGCCCACACAGCCAGAGGATGCCTGCGGGGGGACACAGTAAAGCGGTGGACCGTGTTTTGTGCCAATGTGCGTGTACTTGTGCGTGTGTTTGTTTCAAAAAACAAACAAAAAACGGCAACTTATTATCAAACAATCACCATCAACCATTGCGTCAGCAGGACAACCACAGAGAACGAGAGAGACATTCGGCAAATGCGGCAGTGCATTCTACCGTCCACAAGAGACAACCAAAATCGATGTTATTAGTTCCCTTGTGTAGGAGAACGGTGTGTGCGCTTCGCTCCAGCCAGCAGCAACAAAAGAACTGATTTGCTTTGTTTAATTTAAGTTTGAAGTTTTAACCCATTTCCCGTCTCCTTCTTCCACTCTCTTCGTACCTGCCACCAGCAACGGAAATCCTCGATCAAAATCAATGTTAGGGCAGCCTGTAGTTTGCCAGCGCGGCTCGTTAACGGCTCAATACGGGCCGCGGGCGCTCTGTCGGTGCCGTTTATTCCGTCATATTTAGTTGGCTTACAATTTTCACATTTTAAAATATGTAATGCTTCAATTTTTTTTTAACCCAAAATCAATCTTTAATGCAATCTCTTTTCTTTTCTCCTCCTCCTCCTCCCCCCTCCATGTTTCATGGTTTACCTCCAGCCAGTGAGTTCGCGTGGTGATATGGCAAGTGCGTCCTTGTAGTGCAAGCAAAAGGGCGAGTTTGTGTTTGTGCGTGCGTGCGTGTGTTGTGTGTTAGAACAATTGGGCAAATTTCACGTGTTTGCCCCGCGCTCCCCCTCCCATCTTTCCCGTATCTATGTGCGCCGTGCGGTGTTGGTGTGTAACGCGTGCTGGTGGCGCGGTGCAACGGTTGCAGGGGTCGCCGGTCAAAGCGGGCTAAACGCACGATTGCCCCCCGTTTCACGGCCAACCTGCCCGTCCCCTGCGGGATGTGTGGTGGCCGGCAGCCGAGGGCGAGTGTGGTGCGCGGCGTACGCACACCTTCCTTCCCTCCACTGGTGGCCACGGGCCGCAGCAGCACACCGACGAACCGACTCTTCTTCTATCAACGGGCCGGGTGAGTGAGCTACAATCAAACAGAGAGAGAGAGAGAGAGAAAGAGCGCGCGAATGAGAGAAAACAAACACCAAAAAGAAAACGAGGCCCAACCCAATCCAAAAAAAAAAGTAGAAGAAGAAGAAGCATTAAAAACAGCCACCAATTGTGCAGTTCTGTGCTAGCGAAAAGGAAGTGTTAGTGTGCGCAAGCAAAAGAAAAAAGTTCACAACAGTGTGTGGTGGGTGCATCAATCAGGCGAGCAAGGAGCGTCGGCCCGAGCGAGAATCGAGCATAACATCTGCAACAGCAAAATAAAAAAAAAAACCCGGCCAGTTCCCTTCAAATCCCAATCAATGGTGTCCTGCAGCGTTGCTGTGTCGACGTACTACAACGCGGAAGGAAGTATCATGCCATCTTCGACCAAGTTTTCCCTGCAATGTAAGTGTGCCCGACCTCATCTTCGAACTAACAGTGTGTATATGTATGTGTGTGTGTTGTGTACGTCTATTTACAGGGTTTCGAATCATATAAGGGAATAGTTCAATCAGTTAGGGGAATGTTGCAAATCGGTAGGGGAATATTGCAAGCAAGCTGTGGATGTTTGCAATCACTAGGGGAGTGTTGCAATCGATTAGGGGAATTTTGCAAGCGTACTGTGGAGCTGTCATCAGACTGTGGGTGCCGCTGTAAATACCTCAAAATGTTTTCGTCAATCTTACTAACTTATCATGTTTAATTATGGCTCCGCAGCAGGATTTCTTTAGTTTATCATGTGTACATCAGAATCCCACACGAAAACAACTCCAAATGATGTTTTAAAAAAACATCATCGGTATCAATTCGAAGCTTTTTACACCGGCACCACCGTCTGATGACAGCTCCACAGTACGCTTGCAAAATTCCCCTAATCGATTGCAACATTCCCCTAAGTGATTGCAAACATCCACAGCTTGCATGCAATATTCCCCTACCGATTTGCAACATTCCCCTAACTGATTGAACTATTCCCTTATATGATTCGAAACCCTGTATTTGTTTGTTTTGTAACTATTTTGTTGCTACATTCAAAGTCCATGCAGAATCGATCGTGAGGCTCGCTTGCTGGGGCTGCCCGACCGTGTCGCTGATGTACAGTTACAGCTACAGCACTCCGCCCCTTAACAGTGGAAGCAAACACACACACACACACGCATACACGGGAACAACCCGAACGCCCGAATGGTCCAACCTGTGCGAGCATGGGCTAACCTTCCCCTTTTTTTTCTTCTCTATCTTCCTTTTTTGCTTCCCCGTTCGCTTGATTTATCTCTTTCCCGCTCCGTTCGGTATCCATTTTTGGTGCCCGACGCGTTCACCTTCGCCATCGCCAGCGGTGTGTGCCCTTCTCCTTGCGTCTCGGTGCCGCGCTTATCCTTTTGCACGAGCGGCAACCGAACGGGAGCCTTCTCGCTCCCGTACACACGGTGATACACACCTTTTCGCTCCTCCCATCTTGTGTACGTGTCTGTGTGTGTGTGTGTGTGTGTGGTTGTACGTGTGCTCGGGAAATGGTTGCACACAGAGGTGCGCAGCAGACCATCCTTACCTTTCCGGTTCTTTATTGCATGCCCTTGCCTTACCTTTGCCTTGGTTAGTTCCTGCGTAGTTCTTCGCATCCTCCATTAGGGACCCCTGCTGGGCGTTTGTGTGCGTGTGTGTGTGTGTGTGTGCTACACGAAGATTGGATCTTCCAAAGAGTGCTCTCGTCCACATCCTTTTGAGTCATTTCCCCCGCGCGTGCCCGTGAGATTATCAAGAAAACGACGGTGTGACATCCCTTAACCCTTAATCAGCGATAGGGAAACATCCCTCAGCTCGGTGTCGGTTATGACGCACTTTGACTGTCGAACCCGTGTAAGCATGTGTTTATGTGTATATATATATGTGTGTGTATGAGTTTGTGTGAGCCTATGTTTCCCTCTACCTGAGCGATAAGTGGTTTTACGAGTTTGAACACGATGCTGATACGAGATTAGACGTAACGATCCAGAGTGTTGCGCGATGGTGGATGTGCTGCGAACGCTTCGTTGATGTCTTGGATTAGTTTTTACAAGTAGAGTAGATTTGTAATTTACATACAGCAGCTGGAAGAAGATCTTGCAATTGATGCTTTCATGTACTAGCTGCAAATGTTGTAGATCCGAGGGAAAAGACCACGTCTAGTGCTCTTCAGACCATTATTGAACGCTTTTAGAATCTCCTACGCAACTGATGTGTCTGGTGTGAAATACCCAGTGGTATGGAATAAAACTCTTGCAGTACTAGCTCGAGGTGCTAACTCTGATCTCCATCTTGAATTAATTTGAATACAATGGAACCTGAAAGTTGATCCTGAGGTATAAAGTTACAGATTTTAGTTTCAACGTCTAACATTTTCTAATCCGCGACTGTTCAGTTCTTCTTAAGGTGCTAGCTCCTATTGTGTTTGTGTTAGAAGTACTGATTTCAAACCTACCAAGCTCCGGCAGCGCTGTCGATCACGTCACGGCTCTTCTTCGATTTCGTTTTAGTTGCAGTGTCAGTTGTACAGCGCCTTTGTGCCTCCTATTCAACTCCGGTGACTTCTTAACCACGTCCGAGACTGCAGATTAGTTGTCTAGGAAAATAACACCCCCCCCCCCACGAACCCATCTCTTCCCGCAAATTGGTGCAGGTATAGTCCGAAACCACACCGCCGCCACAATCACGGCCTACAATTGCGGAAGCATCAACAACTTGCGGCGGCGGCGGTAGTGGTACCCTTCGATCCCGGCCCCGGCCGACGCAAAACAATCAACAAAACGTGCTGGTTGCATCAAAACACCAAATCCATCGCCTAGCCCAAGAGTGCAGCGCGTTGCAGTATAAATCGAAGCCCTGCCCTGATCCTCCCCCCCCAGGTACCGTACAGCTTCCCTGCCTTTTCTGCTCGGGGGCTCTGGGGGTGACCTGTTTGCGTCAACGAATCGTAACGCGGTCGGGATGCTGCTGCTGCTGCTGGAAATTCCGAATAATCGGTAACCCAACCAGCCCCCGCCACCTACTGCTCAGGGCCGTACTGTTCGGAAATTAGACTTCCGCTTGTTGGTCGGTACAGAGCGTGTAACTGAAAAAAAAAAGAAAACCGCAATCACCGGACCGCGGTGTGTTGTGTCCGAGGGAGTAGGGCGTTGCGTGCTCACGCCGTTATCAAGCTTGAGTGGAATCATTCTCCCTCTTCCTACCCCGCTTCCCCTGTGTCTTAATCAAGCATTGTGTGTTCGGGTAGTGGGACGCTTCCCGTGGATTCTGCTGGCAGCAAGATCATCGTACGGAGTAGAGTGCCCCGGGGCTGCGATAAAGCCTCCACAGTGCCAGGGGGATGTTCCTTCTCTGCTGCCCAGACTCTAAGCGATCGCGCGTGTGTGAGTGTGTGTATATATGTTTGTGTGGTTATGAACGGGCAATTATCAGCACAACCGGGAAAGGAATGTGCACGAAAGGGTACCGAAAAGCCCAAAGGTACGCAGGGAGGGAAGCGTGTAGTGGCCCCGAGTGGCCTTCGCCGTCCCGCATCACACGCACCCATTACTGCTGCCATAAACCCTGGCTTGAAGAACGAGGAGATGGTTCCGGGGAACGCGGTGATAATGCCGCTAGGTACCAGTGCCCGAGCAGCGCGCGCGGGCCTTCGGAGTTTAGCGATAAGTGATTGGGATGTGTGTTGCACTGGTCCCTAAAGTTGGTCGGTTCGGCCGCACACACACACACACACACCATGGCTCAGAATTTATTGAACGTAAATTGATAGCTGAATAGCGAACCTCAAAGCCCGGACTTGACACACATCTCCAGGTTTCTCACATGGTACGCAGGTTGCTCCGGCTGGGTTTAGAGTTTAATTCCCTAAAGAGCATTCGGGCTTTTCCCTCATTCGGGCTAATTGGCTCCGGACGAACTCTTCTACCCTCTTGATGATGCTCTTATCTGTAACAAGAGGACTGCGGTTTCTAATATCACTTTTAAGAGGGCGTTGGTGTCTGGTGACATCGTCACAGGTTTTAGTGTGCCGTAGTGTTGTTGAAGCGTTCAGGGATTTTCACATAGGAGTTCTTGTCCGGAGATTACGATCTCCCGTCGGGAACCGTAACATAAAAGACAAAAAAAACACTTCAATAACATCTTTCCAAAAAGTTTTGGGTTTTGGTGACATCTTCACGTTGTTCTCTACCTTGAAGTATTCTTTTATTGCACTTCTTTTAATATTTCAACCAGTATCTCCTCCATAAAAAAACTTCACACATTATCGGGTGCTCCAAGTCGTCTACCAGAATGCCCTTATCATTACCTCCATTACCCTCCCCCTCGTTGTGGCTGCACAAATCAGATGACTCAGCCGAGATGGTAGAGTACAAAATGGTGGGATTGCCGATTGTGGATCTACCCTGTTCGGGCATTTCATTGGTCGAGCGGCGACCCGACCGCATGTGTTACCAACTCAATTACCGGGAGAGCAGGTGCGAACAAACAGAACAAACCCCTTATCGCGCACACCGCTGCAAAAGCGCTCCAAAAACACATACACACACGCATATACACCGAGACAAATGGGCGGGTTTCAGCGGGCGCTTTGGGGAGGGCAAAAAAAAACCAGCAGCTATAGCTGTGCGCGTGCTTCACCATTTCGCTCGCAATGGTCCGACATGAAACCGGTCGCCTAGTAGCTGATCTAAATCGCTATATATAGCCCAAAGCGAAGGAGCAGTTAGTGTCCGGTTGGATCCGACTAGTGCTCGGGTGTTTCGTTCAATCGGGAAGGGCGGTTTCATTTCCTACTTTTCTCTCTCTCTCACACACACACACACACACACACAAAGAGAGTTTTTTTTTGTTCAATTTTTTTCCAATTTCTAGGTAACCGAGCACTTACCGCGTGGCTCGAATCGGCACGAGAAAATCACTAACCATTCGATTGTGTGTTCATCCCTCTATTTGCAGTTCCTTCCTTGCCATCCGGACTACCGAAGGACAGTGAAAACGATGCACTAGCGGACAGCGATTGCTGCGTTCAGTGCCCTCAGTGCCACCAGACGGTTCAGGGAATCGAGGTAAGCATTTGTGAGCCCTAGCAACATACAAAAAACCCCTCCCGCCAGTTCGGTAGCATCAACGCCATTCTCTCCGGTCCAGTCACTTTGATGGCGCTCTGGCAACAACACAAAAAACGCCACCGGGTAATAGCTTTCGAACTGCATTCCGGTCACATATCCGTTTCGGGTCAGTCCTGCACTGGGAACAGCGCGCCCCTTGTGAGCGTGTGTGTGTGTGTGTCTGTGCTATATTCTGACCACATTCATTTCGGCCAGAGCAGGAGGACGCCAACGCACGAGGTCATATACATTTGGCAATTCCCATCGAAGAAGAGAAAAAGTAAAAAAACACTAAACCCCCAACTCCGTGTGCTCGAAGTCGATCGAAGAATTTCATTTCGATAAACTGCTGGGTGGATAACGGTAAAGGGGAGGAGGTGCATGTGCTCAGCCGGCGCCCCCGGGGCCCAGAATTTCCAAAATGTTCAATGTACGGTTGATCGATTGGTGCTATTTTTTTCGTTTCGCCGTACGCTCTCAACCGCCGGTAGGTTTTCTCGCATTACGCCACCTTTCGAGACGCGACGAGCTGGCCGGGTTTGTCGGGGTCCAGGCTGCGGGCCAGATACCGCGGGAAATAGAGCAGGAAAAATAAATCTAGTCCAGGTTGTTTTTAGTACTCGAATGCTCGATTTTGTTTTCCTTCATTTTTGCTGCTGCTTTCCTTAGCCTTGCCTGCTACCATTTTCTTATCTTTAATGTGCGGCGTTGTGCTGCTGACGCGGTACGGGAAACCCCATATCGTACTAAACGGCGGCGCTGTACTACGTGTGTGTCTGCCAGTCATGATCGCAGAGAGCGCACGAAAGCGACGTCGTACGTCAATCTGCCGCTCGTGGGGCCACGATATTTTTAGCTGGAAGCGACTTAAACCTACCCCAGGGAATACTGAACAAAAAAAATAGCCATTGATAAAGCGGATGTTTTACTAGGAAGTAGATAAGCGGCTGCTGAGTTGCTTGAGCTAATTAGTGGACAGCGCCAGCCAACGATCCTCGCCGCGGGTGATCCTCGACGAGGCACGAATTTGACAACGGAGAAACACACATGGCCCCATGAAACAACTACACGGGTGGGTGGGAGTTTTTAGTGGCAAGCTGCCGGTCGTGCTGTCATAAGGATTGTTTTGCACGAAAATGCTCTCTAACTACCTTGGGAAATTTTGAGCAATTGCAAAACCGGAATGAACTGGACTAAGAATTGCGTATGTTAGAGACGTAATATCCTGTAGATCCAGCAGCCTTGGATCACAAACCATTGGATTAAAATGATGTCCCGAACTCAAAGAGATACTAGTTTGCTGTTCTTTAATATGACATCAATTGAATTTTAAAACCGAAAAATTACTGGACACCCCAAACATTTGCTCCAAAAGACATCAAACAACAAAGATATCTTAATTCCAGTGATTTTGATACGTGTTCCGTGACAGCTCGTGCAAATGCCAAACGTTGATATTGATTTTTGACGTCGCGACAGAAACGCGTCGCAGACTTCAAGGTCCCAGGATAGAGCAGTAGACCTGCCACGTATATCTACGTACTCTGATTCTCCAAACGGTCCCATCATAGCGACAACCAACTCCCAGCCTTAGTACCCACTCGCTTCGATACTTAGTTTACCTGACAGCTCGTACAACTGTCAAATAATCGTTACGCGTTATTAGCGCGTACGCAGAGCGACACACTTACCGCTGTGCCAGGCAGCAGATCGCAAAACCAGATGGAACGAACGGGCAGCAGTAGCTGCTAGCTACTGCTCGCCCCAGTTTCGCCCGTTTCGTTCGCCCCACCGGTACGCAAAGCAAACACGCAAAAGCCAGCAACTCCGACTCCAATCTTTGCCTGCGTTTCAACACACAATTGATGACTGAAAATACAAGTCATTCCCCGCATGTGTGAGTGTGTGAGTGGTATTTTTTTTTCTCAAACCATCCGCTTGGGGCATCCGCAACATCCGCGGAGTTTATTTTGAGATGTGATTTGCCATAAAAGCCTTTGCCCGAAAACTCCTGCCCCATCAGGCATCTCCGTAGCGCAATCTTCCCAGCATCCAGGCACCGCGGGAGGAAGTAGCGACGTCTGACGACGCACAAGAAGAGGAAGAAAAAAAACCTAATAAAATCTCAGTCTCAATAAACAATTTACAATTGTCGTTTTCACGTCACGCGAGGCAAATGGATGGGATGTGGTTTGGGGGTTTGGGAGCAACACGGGAGGGAAGGGAAGGAAATGCAAATACTGAAGGCATGATTAAAAGAGAGCAAACACGCACACACACACACACACACACACACACACACATGTGCGCGCTCTGAAGGTACAGGTTTGATAAGGGGTACCAAGCCTCAACACAGGTCTGGCCAAGCCAGTCAGTCAGCCAGAAAGCGGAGCACCAGCGGCATCACCATTATGTCGTCTCATTGAAGGCTTGCAAGGTTTTGTGTTTGCGGCCGGCTATTAACGCGCAAAGGTACCCTTCGCCCGGCCTGGGGAGAGCGCAACGAGCGGCACAGTGTAAATGGTTGAGCCCGGCCTAGAAAGCTTGGCAGTCGATGAGCCGCGATGAGTTTTGTGATGGCCCCCGTTCGCGCCCGATCGTGATTAAAGCTCGCAGGCCCGCAACCACAGGTTGACGTTTTGCGGCGAAGTAGCAAAACAACAACAACAACACAGCACACATCACACGACCCGGCTGATAACATGCTGTGGGGGCTCTGGTACGCCGGCTTAGGGCCACGGGCAAATCCACAAGAGGGCTGAGGAAGGAAAAAAGGGGTGAAGGATGAGCACGTCAAGGATCACGCACCCGCCTGCGGATGTGTTGCGGCCGGGCGTATTGAGCGTAGGGATTTGTACGTTTATTTTTTCACCTCGACCCCCTTTACCGATGGCAATCTGATGGTGGATGGGGAACGGCTGATTGTGGCGACTCTCGAAGACTCGAGGGAAACGAGAGCAATTGATTGCAATTGATGACAGCACCGGGGACATCAACAGACACGCGGGGTTGTTCCATCCAGGCATTCAGGCAGAGCGAGATAGAGGCAGATAGAGGTAGAAATAAAGATTGAGAGGTATGGACATTGTCCAGGAGTATACAGGTCGTACATTAAACTGTTGTGCGCGGGTTTGACATTCGAGCGCGTTTAATCATCGACAGAAGACGCTCAGTCTGTGTGAATGCGAGAGCTGTCAAAACTGTTGTCACTGTTGAAGAGGTATTGCGCTACCTTCCGTTCATCTGCCAACGTTTACTGAAGTAATCTGTCAGTGGATGGCGCAAAGCAAAGGTCTACAGAGACAAGACAGGCACTCAAGAGATCTCCAGCGTAGTACATCTCGGCAACGTCAATCTTCGATTGCACTAGATACGAATCATGACTCATGGTTCGATCAAAGGAACCTATCAAATCGTGACACACACATACACACATCTACACTGTGGACACGAGCGAAATGCCCGATGAGTCATAATTTCCATGACTAATGCCCACATTTACAAGCAATATTGCCCCCCGTGAACGTGGTCCAACGTGGTGACTGGCGACTGGCGCACATCTCCATATACAACACTCTCCCCATAGCACAAACGCACTCACTCAACTTATGGTTTTTTCCTTTCTGTTTTCTCTCTTTGGTTGCTCCATCCACCCTCCCACCCATGGCCCATCGGTTCGGTTCATCGTTCAGGCACTGAAAGAACACATTCAGCTTAATCACAGCGGCTGTCCGAACGGCCGGAGGGCAAAGTTCCCGACCGATACTAGCGCACCGGACGACGACGACGAAGACGACGTAGAGGACGAGGACGACGAGCGCATGGCGGAGGAGGACGAACATCACGTCGATCCGGAGGCCGTGTCGCCCCTGCCGGCCCCGCTCGATTCGCTCGCGGCCAGCGCGGTGGCGGGCGCACGGGCCACCGGCGATCTGGTCGGCAGCCGGCTCCAGGCCAAGTGTGGCAGCCTGCTGCAGCTCCAGCAGCAGAAGCACCAGCTCGCCCAGCTGGTCGACGACCGGGAGGACGAGGAGGAGGAGCTAGAGGTGGCCCAGGGCGGCAGCTCGCCGCGGGATCTGCTGATGGCGGGGCTGGCCCCGCAAACCGTACCGGCGGCCGACCGGTCGTACGGGCCGCGATCGATGGTGATCAGCCCGGCGCAGGACGGCAGCAGCAACTCGAGCAGCGGGCCGAGCCTGCCGACCGGCGGCACCACCGTGAAGGAGGGCGGTGCCGAGCTGGCCGTGTACGAGTGTGCCCAGTGTCCGACCACGTTCGCCAGCCGGGATCAGCTGGAGCGGCACGAGATGCATCACGCACCGTCGGCCGATGCGGTAAGTTCTGTTCACGCACTCTTCTTTACGGGTGGGCATATCCCAACTACTCGCATCCAGTCTAGGCATTCCTGAAGTGTAACGAAGCAGCGCTAAGATAGGTGCTGCCGGTACCTGTCGTAGATGTGAATGTGCTTAACATATGACCGAGATGCACAGCTATAGCCCGGGCCCTACCGCGCGCTAGCTATAACTTCTCATAATGCACTGAAATCGATCCCGGATTATGGACTGCCTCTTATGCCCCTTCTGAATGTCTCCCCAATGTCTCTTCTAATGCCACCCGTGCTTCAACCGCCAGACGGTGCACTAAAAGACGACCCTCGGTCTCTATAGTAGCATCATCCGTTACACAAAGAATTCGAGCACTTCGGAGATTATGGCCATATTTTTTGTGTTGTTGCTTCTGCTGCTACTTTTAAATTATCACGTTAGTTGCTGCTCAAACTACGCCTTTTCCACGAATTCCAACCCCGCTATGGTACGCTTAGAACGCTTGAACGCTCGAAAAGGTTGAACCGATCGAAGTCGAAGTCTCGCACGAAGTCTCAACGAGCACTTCAGCCGCCCCGTTACGCGGGCATCTTTGATTTTCCTCCCCAGCCCCTGGTGACTCCTGGCACTGTCCACTCACCTCCCCCCTCCCTGTGATTCACGAGCGCAACCTTCGCCAGGTCGTGCAACCATACCCCCATCCATCCCCGTTCTAGCCGTTACCTTGTACACACACACACACACTCACGAGCTGTCTGGCTGGCTGTGTTCTGCTATCACCTTAAGCCGTCACGCAGTGAACACCCTTCATCTCCAGCCCTCAATGTTCGGCGCGTTTCCCCTCCCGATCTCCGTTTCTTTGTCCCGTTCGCCTGCTCAGTCCACTCGGCAAGCCAACAAGAGTCCGGGTTCTTAAGCTCCAAGCAAAAACAGATGCGTCCAGGAACCGGGGTTTCTCTTTGCCTTTCTTTGCCAAGCGAGCGAACATCTTGATTAACCGTGAATCGGCAATTGAAGCAGCCGCGCTATGGCCGCACATTTCCTGACTCGCGTCCACCAGCGCGTTATACCTCCAGTTCGGACACAGCCGCCCAAGACCTCCGTGCCTGGCGCAGGTTCACAAAGATGCACTCTGTTCCTCCCAGTCGCATCTCACACACATGCTCAGCAATAATTGTCACACAAAGAGGCAACTGTCGCCAGTTCTCTTGTGATGTGTGTGTGATCTGTGTGGCACGACAAAAAAAAACGCTTCTAAACATCCCCAAAACAAAGGTAGAAGCGAGCACAGAAATCCCTTCAACTCGATCGAAACTTCATGCACCGGGTGCTGACAGGCCCCAGCGCACCGGGGTGCAATTATACCTTGCGTGTTGCGCGGTGCGCATACAAGTCCTCACGCGTCCCCGCACAAGCGTACGCGCGACAGTGGCTCCTCCGGAGCATGCGGAGGTTTTTATTTTTAAACCGTTTCGGGCGCTCCTCTCGCGAGGTGTTTTGTTTTTTTTTTGTGTGTGTGTGTTTTTTTCCTACCGTTTTTTGTTTTCGCGTCGCCGCGGCTCTTGCGCGCCCCACCCGAAAACCATAATGTGGCCATGTGTCCTCCAAAAATGGAAAAACGTGAACATCTGCTTTCCCACCAGCCTGCGGCAACTCTGCAACCGCGTGTACATGTCTGTTACCGATTGTTGGGCGCGTGCACCGGTGTTTTCCCTACCTTGACGATGCGATCTTAACCGAGCGTACGGCAGCCAGCCGCCTTCTCTTTGTGCGCGGGAACAGGGGGAATTTCCGTGCTCATCAACTCTTCACTTCTTGAGCAACACACACCAACACATGGATCCGAATTCTGAATGCGTACTTCGGTGGCGTCGTCGCCAGACGCAGCTGCCGGGATATCTATCGCATTTCCTTTCTTTGGGGAAGATTCGGAGGTCCCAATCCACCCAACAACAGAAAACCAACCCCCCCTTACATACGTGCTCTCAGAGCTGCTGTCCAAAAGCATATTTTTGCAACGCGACATCGAATGGCGATACCCTCTAGCCGCCTTGAGATGAGTTACGAGCGATGTGGCGACACAGCGAAAGCCCCCGTTGGCATCGTGAAGGCGCCCTCTGCTTGGAGGGCAGGGTCACTCGGCGTATTTATCATTCTTTTTCGTCGATCGTGCGCCTCCCACCTTGATGCTTGTGATGAAAAATGACATCTTCCTTCTACATGACATCCGCCGTTAACCCGGCTTTAGTATGTATCGCCCACGTCATTTGTTTTTGCCTTCCTCCCTCTCTCTCTCTCTCTCTCTCTCTCTCTCTCTCAGGATGACCACTCGGTGGGCTTCTTCTACAGTAGTCCTCTAAAATGTAATACAACAAGCCAGCAGAAGCTTCGCGCTGCGGCGTAAACAACACACAGCGATGAAAATCCGCACCAAGCACCAGTTCGCTAATTCTTGGGTGAGAGAAATGCGCGTAGGAAACCACAGATTTTATGGCTCTCCATTAGAGAGCCCTAAGTGCGAACACCAATCAGAGATGCATCTTCAATTACACACCGGAAGCTGGCAGTACACTCTCCGGCACACATACACACACATGTGGTGATCACACCAGAGGTTGCTGTGCTGTGTTTAGCAGTAAAGTCGAGTCGCAACCACGTGATGATATTTTTACCTTACGGCCGTGTAGTAGCCTCCGCTAAAGAAATGACTGCAATATATTTTCTCTACTCCCCTCCGCACGCGTACAACTCGCTGCCTCGGTGCGGTATTCTGCTGGGCCGCCGGTTTGCGCGCTTCGCCGTCCTCTGGCTGTGGAGGCAGCGTCGACTACTGCCGGCACACATGTGTGGAAACCGAATGCCGTTCAAGAACGAAGCGCCCCGAAGTGGAAGCACTAATTTTGGGATCAATCCGGTCTGTTTTGTTCAACCGTTGTCGCCGTCGTCGTCAGTTGGTGTTCGTCTTCCGCTTTTCTTATTGCCAGCCGTATTCTTCACTCTTCTTTTTTTGTGATTGAATACAAATTTGTTTACCACACTTGCACGGGCAATGAGAACCGCTCGGGGAGGGGAAAGGCCACGGAGCTTCCCGTGCAGCTTCGGGGAAAGTTTTGCTGCCCGGGAAGGTTAGGTTAGGTAACGGCCAAATATGCTTCCGAGTGATGCACACGCATGAAGATCTATTTATGCGCTCCGGTTGCTTCCCGCGTTACGCATTATCGGTCATTCTAAATGACTGGCGGTCACTGCGCTATGACACCTTCCTCATTGGCCCGCTCACAAAGTGACACAGGCTGCGACAGGTTCTACCCAGCACGATCCAGCCAATACAGCTCGCAACGTGCCCTGTCAATCAGATCCGACAGACAATGAGGTGCTTTGCGTAGTGCGAGCATCGCGTCGCGTGCCTCACACTGCATACCTTGTTTTAGGGGTTGTTAGGCGTCTCCGGGTCTTTCGGAGTTCCTAATCCAGTATTGAAACTGCACTGGCAAAACTGTGCCAGTAGGCTATATTGACCAATTACCTGGATATATCTCTGGAGATTTCCGATCCGATGCATCTTGCGAGGAGTTCTTCTTGAGTGTCTCCCAGATGTTGGAAGGAAAATCCAAAAGAACCTTGTTGCGTGTCTCAGAATTTCAATCCTATTGCAACTGCACAGTTCGCCAAATAGATCATCTTGGTCGAACCTCAGTAAACAATTTGTTCGGGAAATTAACGTCTAAGAATGAGACAACTTCCAGACTTAGTCACTACTCTTGATATCTGCAGATACGATCGTGTGAACGTGCGAACGTGAGAGTTACCTTGACGTTTGTTTCGTATTAGTTGATCAAATATGTGTGCTGTCTATCTAGAGTTCCGAAGCCTTCGACAGTCCTTTATAGTAACTCAATGAACAAAATAGTTATTGTTTATGAACCTTACATTTTTATCTACCAATGTTTCTTTTTTTAATTATATAACTCTAGTCATATTGGAAATCCATTCCTTTGTTGAGTCAATAAATTCCATTCCTCTTGGCTTCTATTTCATCTTCGTCACCAGAACCACCTCACGTGTGGTATGGTACAAAACATATGCGCAATCACTGCTTTTGACGCCCCCTTTGGAACTACTCAAACTATTCGTTGCCATGACAGAACCCTCCTCAAATGACTCTCTCTCTCTGTCTCTCTGTCTCCCCGTCTCTCAAACAGAGCTGCAAGGTGTGCAACAAACCGTTCGCCAACGTGTACAGACTGCAGCGCCACATGATCTCCCACGACGAATCGTCGCAGCGGCGGAAATTCAAATGCAACGAATGTGATAAAGCGTTCAAATTCAAGCACCATCTGAAGGAGCACAAGCGCATCCACTCCGGCGAGAAGCCGTTCGTCTGCCCGAACTGCGGCAAGCGCTTCTCGCACTCCGGCTCCTACTCGAGCCACATGACCTCGAAAAAGTGCATCAATATGGGCATCAGGCTCAACCACAACAATAACAACAATAACAGTAGCAGCCACAACAACAATAACAACAACAGCTCCAGCCAAAACAACAACAGCTCCAACAACAGTGGTAGCGGCAGTGACAGTAACCACCGATCGCCCCAGTACCCGTTCCACGGTGGCAACGGGTTCACCGGCATCCCGAACGGGCATCCCAGTGCGATAGGCGCTGGCGGGCTTGGCCGTTCGCCGATCGGTCTGCGACCGCAGGCGGCCCTCCATCGCGATCTGGACATTGCCGGACGGCTACGCCTAGTGACGTCACCGTCGCCCACCTCCTCCTGTTCCTCCGCGACCAAGAACGAGCTGGACGCGATCGGTCCGCAGCCGGGCGGTGTGGACCCGCTGCTGCTCACCAAGATACAGCAGGCGTCCTGGCTCGCCGTCGCCATGCACAACATGCAGGCCATGTGGGATCCGAACGTGCTGCGCCTGTTTGACCCATTCCAACAGCAGCCACAGTCGACGTCGTCGTCTACTGACAGTGAAACGCACGAGCCTATGGAGGATGGCTTGCACCAGCAGCAGCACCAGCAGCAGCAGCAGGGACCGCCGCAACCACCACCACCGCCGCCAGCCACAACCTCGCTGCTTGGCGACGAGGATGAGCAGCGGCCGGAATCGGCCCGGCGGCCTGCTTCGTCGATCGATGTCGTCGCGATGCCGGAAGGTGTCGCCCAACAGAACCCGTCCGAACGCATGGAGATCGACGAAGAGGAGGAGGAGCACGAGGAGAACGAAAGCTGCGCGGAGGAGAAGGTTGAGGTCGTGATGGGCTCGAGCACAGCCGGTAGTCGGCAGTCTCCGGCCGCCTTTCACGAGGATGCACTCCAGAAAATCGCCGACAATGGCTCCGCTGTAGAGGAGCAGGATGGGGAGGAGTCGTCGCACCAACCACAGAAGGGCGAATATTCCGAGGAGCAGCAATCTGCTGAAAGCAAGCTCATTTTACCGCTGCTTCCCAAGCAGGAACCACTAGACGAACCAGCGATGGAGTCTACCAACTCGATGGAGTCGCAGCAGCACCAGCAACAACAGCAGCAGCAACAGCAGACACAAGAACAGCTGACGTCATCTGTCAGCCATGACACGCTGTCCGTCGTGAAAGATGAACCGTCCGAGGAGACTGCCATCGACCCATCGCTGGAACTGTCCGACGAGCCCAAACTGAACGAGCGGGACATGGAACGGGCGCACTTCTCGTCGCCCTCGGCCGCATCCTCCCTCTCGCCCTCGGTTTCTACCGCCCCGCTGCACTGCATCTACTGCAGCGAGGAGTTTGCGACCGAGCCAGAGATGCTGCAGCACGCACGGATGTTCTGCAAGCGCTCCCTGCTGCTCAACCCGTTCATGAGCGCGTCGGGTGCGCTGGGGCAGACGGGCAACGGTGTGCCAGCGGGTACGATCGCCGGAGGCGGTGGCATCAGCAGCAGTAGCAGTGGCAACAGCAGCAACAGCAGCTGCAGCGACGACGACACCGACTACGATACGGTCGCACTCAAGGGCGACTGCGGCGGTGCGTACGGACTGCACGGAGGCATGGCCGGCGGTGCACTCGGTGTCGGAGGACCGCACGGTGGACCGGGTGGCAGTGGCAAGGTGCGCGTCCGCACCTCCATCTCAGAAGAGCAGCAGAACGAGCTGAAGAAGTACTACGCCCGCAACAGCAAGCCGAGCCGGGACGAGTTCCAGGCGATCGCCCAGCACGTCAAGATGGAGGCGCGCGTTGTGCAGGTGTGGTTCCAGAACAACCGATCCAGGGAGCGCAAGATGGGTGTAACCGGTGCCAGTGGTGGTGTCGGTGTCGGTCGCCAGTATGCAGCTGGTGGTGGTCAGGCCGGCGGCCAGACGGTCGCCCCGGCTGGGACGCCAAACTCGCCGCTGCACGCCGACCGTGCACCGTCGGTCGTAACCGGGCAGGACGCGACCGGCGACCAGCCGCTCGACCTATCCGTCAAGAAGGGAATGCTCACGGTCGGTGAGGCGCTGCTGAGTGCCGCCACCAACTCGCAGGCCGCCGCCACGGCGCTGGCCGCCGGCTCGCTTCCGGCCGTGCTGCTCCAGGCCGACACCATGTCCGCGCTGAACGAAGCGATCAACCTCAGCATCAAGGCGTCCTGTTCACCGACCGCCTACTTCTACCACGACATACACCCGATCCACGGCGTTACGGCCGGACCGCAGGCGCACGCCATGCTTGGCCTCGGGACCGGGCTGCCGCGGGACACACCCTCGCCCCAGGACGGCCGGGGTCAGCACACGGCAGCGCCGTCGCTGCCGTCCCAGCCGTCGCCGCACGCGTACGGCAAGTATCCGCCGATGCACGGGCTCCATCCGCCGCACCATCCCGCCAGCCTGGCCGGCATGGACCAGCTGTTCCGGAAGTTCTCGCCGAAGCTGTCAGCGGCGGTGTCGACCGCGGCCGCCACCGGTACCATGGTTGGCCGGGCCAGCCTTAGCCCGGGCGCGCTCGACATGATGCCGGACGAGACCGGCACGAGCTACTACGGCGCCTTTCCGGACAAGAAGCACCTGCTGCAGTCGATGCTGAACGTGCCCAAGCGGATGGGCGCCGGATACGGGCTCGGTGGAGGTGCTGGCAATGGGGCAGCGACCGGTGCCGGCGGCAAGGATGCCGGCTCGCTGGCCCACCCTGCCCCGGATGCCGAGGGACAGTACGTCTGTGATCAGTGCGACAAGACGTTCAGCAAGCACAGCTCCCTGCAGCGACACAAGTACGAACACTCAGGTGAGTCACCGTTCCGTTACATTGTTGCTATGTTAGTGGTTACGTTACATAACATACAGATAACAGACACTTTAGTGTAACGTTAACGTTACGTACGTCTTCACTACACCACCGATAAGCTAGCGTTACGATTACGTTACGCAAGCGTTACTATAGCGTTATTTGACGTTAAACATGCGTTACTTTACGTTACATCTTAATCACACCATCGATGAGTTAGCGTTATGATTGCGTTACTGTAGCGTTAGGTTACGTTATGTTTACAATAACCATCATCTAATCTCTTGTGTCCGGTCCCATTTGTACACGTCTTGCAGGTCAACGTCCTTACAAGTGCATGGAATGTCCGAAGGCGTTCAAGCACAAGCACCATCTGACCGAGCACAAGCGGCTGCACAGTGGGGAGAAGCCGTTCCAGTGCTGCAAGTGTCTGAAGCGCTTCTCGCACTCTGGCTCCTACAGCCAGCACATGAACCATCGCTACTCCTACTGCAAGCCCTACAGGGAGGGCAAATAAGGCAACGGCCTGGGGCGGGATGTTCCGTCCCCCGGGGCCGGCCACGCCGCTCCATACGATCGCGACCCTGCTGCCGCCCAGCCCGCCGGCGCCCCACCGCCCACCCAGCGACTGCGGCGCGGACGTGGTGGCCGACTTGCCCTGGCAGCGGTCGCCCACGGCTACGCACGGTCCCGCGCAGCTGAGCAGAAGCAACAACCGTACCCTGGACCACCACCACCAACACCAACACAACAACCATTGCCACCTGTTACACTACCAGGTGTAGTGCAGACGTCACCGCATCTAGCTGTCAGCGAGATGGCGGCCGCCAGCAGTAATCAGCCCATCTTCCATCACCACAGTCAGCACGGTCACCACCAGCAGCACCTTCACAACCTTCACCACCACCATCATCACCACAGCGTACCAGCAGGCCCACCGATCTTACAATCAGTCAGCACACCAGTAGTAGCGCCCGACGCCGCCATACTGCTACCTCCGCACCGGCTGCTCGCCCCGGCGGACGGTCCGCCCGCCGCACCGTACCTCAGCCGGCGGCTGTTCGTCGACCGGTACCTGAAGTCGGCCGGGTCCGGTGTGCCATTCCTGTCCGAGCCACACCCGATGGCGCTGGCCAGCAGTAGTAGTAGTAGCAGTGTTGCCAGTGAAGCTGCCAGCAGTTTACACTGAGTCGTTTGGCAGATTCGCCCAAGATACACACACACACACACATACACACACTTACACAGAAACACACTCAACCAGTGCAGTGCGTAATGCAGTGTTTACTTAAAGCCAAGGTAAAGACTTGACACATTTGTTGTAGGAAAGCGGGCTGTGTGCAGAAGAGCTGCTCAATAATCGGTAGAAGTTGCGGAACGCGGAACGCAGAAAATGAGAGGAAGTAAGAGGAAGAACCCAAAACTTAGTTGCAAGCGAAAACATGGCACAGCAATGGATAGAATGGAATGGAATGCACTGCTAGGGAAGGATGCAAGTAATGCGCCCTCGAAGGGACTCAAGTTATTATTTTTTCGATATTTTAATGCTAGTTTTCTATGATAGATTTTATTATTGCCCCTCTTAAAACAGCCCGTAACGCTCCTGTAACGTATAACACACCCGTAACGATTAATCACCAATACTTCTATTATTATTATTATTATTATTATTATATTTTGTTGCTTGGGCGGTGTGCTAGCTTTCAGCGGAGGTGTCTGGTGACAGGAGAGTTCAGTATCCGCCCACAGTACCCGTGAATAACGTGCCACAATTCACTTACTCTTTAAAAAAAATCGCCCATTCGCCCAGAGTAAGGGAGAGAGAGAATGAAAAAAATCCCTCGGTCTGACGTGAGCGTCGGGTAAGACGATTAGTATTATTATCATTGCCCAAGAGGCATCGCAGTTTTTGTTCGTTTGTATTTTGGTTCATTTCTATTAACCTTTGTTTCTGTTTCTTTGTTTTTATTGCGTTTAAAAATGTATCTCTCGCTCTATCTTTCTCTCTTTCTCTTTGTCTATCGTGCAAACACGAGACAGAGATGAGGACACTTGAGTCCTAACTGGTGGTGGTTAGCTGTTCTTAACTTTTAACTTGTTTAGTATTTCCCGAAACAAAACAAAAACACACCGGAGCTGGGATATGAAGACAGGCGTTTCGGCGCGTACTCAACTAGTGCTCGAAAACTGCTTGGAAAAAAACAGAAATAGTTCCCAAAACCAAACTCTCTTGCGAAGCAGTGGCGGATGAAGTCGATTGGAGGTCTCCTGGTCCGCCACACCGTTAGATCCGCCGCCGCTTGGAAGCAGCAGTAGTATCGCACTTTCCTCGCGCCTCCCGCCCAAAAGTCGTACTTAACGCAAATGAACTTTTTTTTCTCCCTTGGTTAAGAATTGGGCCATCTCAAAGCTCGGAGTGGGAACGCTTTGGTGTCCGATTGGAATATGCGCTCACTAACAGAGCGGACAGAAGACAGAGGATGGGATGCTTGCCATACGGAAGTGCCACACGAAATGCATTTATTATTATTATTACTATTAATTTACGACTATTTTAGAGGGAAACGATTCAAAACTACTTCTTTAGCGTCAGCCCCGAACGAGATGAGGGCACTGTATATTAAAGTTGTTTTTTTTTTATACTACGAATACAATTAGTTATATAATCTATATATTTTTTTACATTATTTTCTGGAAAGAGAGGAAGACAATTGATAGCTAAGGCTGTCGGGCATTCGCAGTTTGTTTCTTCTCTCCAATGTCTCCAAAAAGTTCTACTCCATCTACTACTCACCTACTACTAAAGAAAGTGTACGGAGTAGAGTGAAAAAAGCGTACTCCACGCTCGAGACACACAGTACACCGGCGCCTTTATTCTTAATCCCGAAACATTGTATCTCATTCCTATTAAGTCTAGTGTATCTAGAGACTATTTTCCAAAAAAAAAACACAAAAAAACGAAACACTCACACACAAACAAGAAGTGCTCGTTCTTTCCCTTGGGGAAAAAAAGCAACAACAAAAAGAACTCGATAACATGCACAGACGAGCCCGAGGAAAGGTGTATTCAGTTACTTATTATTCCCATTCTACCTAGGTTAAATTAGCCGGGGCACCCTCGGAAACACTTCACGGGCAAACCTACAAGCCTAGCTCTAAATGTATAAAGCGGTCAAAGGGACATCGATTCTGTCAACGCATAGCCATTAGGTTTAACGATGTAGCTATTAAAAATTGTTCCCGATAAGTTCGATGTGTCTACTGTTCGTCTTAGTTGCCTTATTATTATTATAGCCCCCTTCCCCATTGAGAGCTATCTTGCACCTTCCTTTACCTATAGCTTAAGGTTACGTTCCGCCCGTGCCATCGCGCACACCACTCAAGGGCGCACTCATACAGGCTAGGACCAAACCAAATCTTTTACTACACTCCTTCGTGTAATTATTGTTAGCCTCCTTTGTCTCCTCCCTTCCTCCCAATCGGGGGTTTTGCATGGCCTGATAGTAAACGTCGTCCAGTATGTGGCCCAAGATGGCCCAAGGCTCGCTAGCACACACTCGCTTAGTGAAACTGCTCACCCAACCCGGTTATACCACTCCCACAATTTTTGAAAAGTGATATTGACAGTTGCTGAGCTCCTCTTTCGAAACGCTCCGCAAGCTAGCAACTGTGGCTTGACATGTTGGTGCGTTCGTTTGTTTCGGTTTTGTTTTTTTTTTTGTTTTTTTTCTGTCTGTTTGGACCAGAAAGTGTTAACTTAGACAATACACAGGCTAAAACGGTGGGACTGTAACACGGAAAGCAGTCAATATTGTGCCACAGGATTCCACTTCGTTCGTAAAAAAAATCAAACACACACACACATATGTTGATAAAAAAAAGAAGGAAGAAAGCATACAAAAGCATGTGTACACTAAACTTTAACCCAAATTATTGTATCAAAGTTTCTGCATTCTCATCATAAAAAACACTATAAAATCTGCATCATTGGAGGTTGGCTACAACTACAACAACCCCAGCAACAGCAACAAAAAGTAACACACAATTTAAGAAAAACAACAACAAACACCTACTAAAGATGACACAAAAAAAAACATTTACAAACAAAGAAAACCATCTATTAGGCATAACATGGAGCATCAACGAGCGATGCTAAAGGAATGGAACAGGAGAAAAAAAGAACAAAAAAAGCTTCAATAATATCCCTACTTCACTGTTACACATTTATATAAATCAAATATTATTAAATGAAAACGAAAGCAAGAGAGAGAGAGAGAGAGAGAGAGAGAGAGAGAGAGAGAGAGAGAGAGCCAGGAAAATTACTGCGAACATTTCTCTAAAGGGACTACTCCAAACACACGCGAATGGTTAAACAAACAAATGGTATTGGACTATTTTCTCAACACTTACAGGGGGGAGGATAGTGGAAAATCCCCTTTAAACAAAAAAGGCAGACTGTTTGTGTTGGTTTTAAGTTTCTTTTTAGCTAGAATGTTGTAAGACTTAAACCCAAACGACGCAACGCAGTAGTGGAGCGGATCAACAATGGTGGGTTTTAAAAATGCATCACGAAGCGGCAAAGAGACAAAACACATACACACTTTATAGCAAGGTTTCATGGTGGACTTAAAAACTAGCAATGAGATAATTACTAAAACAAAACTAAAAACACACAAAAAGGTAACAAAAGGTGGAAGCGCTAGAGAAGGATGTAACGGTTAAAAAGGGAAGGAGAAAACGAAAAGAAACAAAAAATCACTAGACAAACAACAAACAAACAGGCAAGCAAACACAACGCTAGGGCAAATGTATAGGGCGGAGAGGCGTGAGAGGCCACGCATGAATTAGAAAATAACATAACTACTGCGCAGTAAACTATATCGATATCGACAAATTAAATTGGTTAAACGTCAGCTATATAAATCGAACGCTTTCTTCCTCGCTTCCTATTCCCAAAACAAAACCAGTTCTTTACGACGAAGAAGAAGAAGAAGAAGAAGAAGAAGAAGAAGAAAACATAATCCTTTGTAAATCAAGCAAAACAGGCCAACACATTTAAGACGAACACGTGCCAAAACCAGCCAAAAATACGAGCAACGAGATTTTACTCCTTTCTCTTTTTCATGCCTCCACACACACACACACACACACACATACACCTATGCCTGGGATTTACAAATCTCTCCGTTTACTGGTTGCGGCTCCCCTTTTGCTGTTTTGCTAATTTGTTTGATGGACCGTCCCTGGAGTCGATCGAGAGAGGGCTGACGGCGGGTGCAGTATTGTTGAGGAGATTCGTTGTTAGTAACACTTGTACATACCAGTAATGAAGACGTTGCACTTTCCATATTAAGAAACACCCCGAACCCTAGTCTCTATCCCTACCTCGGGACCGCCTTCCCAACCTTCCCCATGAACTGTTTTTTCGGAAAACTGGAAAATTGGAATTCGACTTTTACATCAAAAGCACATAAAACAAACAATCAATAAAAATGTTGCCATATGAGCAGAACAAAAACAGGCAAAAAATGTAACACACAGCCAGGCGGATGAAAATTATAATCATAGCACGTCCAAATGGAAAAGGCGATAAAATAAGCTAAAACAAAAACAGCAGCATTGGGCAAGGAATAGTAACGAAGGGAAAAAGGACTGGACAGTTTCTAGCAGAGAGTATAGCATCAATTAAACCGCGCGTTTGTGTTACAATACAGCAGAGGATGAGATTTTTTTATATCTATATACAAACACACACACACACACACACACACACACACACACACACACACTGTAACCGTACACCACCAGAGAAGAAAGCAAAGGGAAAGAGCGAGTGAAAAGAAAGCAAAACCAAACCGGCTAACAAACTGTTGACAAGCGAAACAGACATTCTAGTTGAAAGTGAAAACAAAGGCAAATCTTATTGAATCGCGCAAAACAAAACAACAAACCAAACAATCCCAATACGAGAAACGTCGCCACACCGCGCCAGTGCAGCCAGTGCAGGTTGAGCCAAAAGTTGAGCCACTAAGTGCGGCACTAACATTCTTTACTACTTCTCCTTTACCTTACTAAGTTGCAAGCGGACGTGGACGAAGAGACAACGAAAAGCCAAAATGCGAAGCCCCTCCCTCGTTCATGAGTGGTCTTTGTTGCAAACCAAAAAAAAAGCAAATCGTTTATATATACATATTATATATATATATATACTATACATTAATATTATAATAACAAACGAACAAAAAGTGTCTTTAATTGAATTTACATTAATTGCAAACGCCTATTAATTAGTGATTTATGGAAAACCGGAATAATTTAGCTATTGGAATTCTTGTAAGAGGACAACAAATTATTGAATCGTGCCATTGAACAAAGAGAGAAAGAGACAGAGACAGAGAAAGAGAGATAAAAAAGTAGAAGAAAGAGAGCGAGAGATAAAGAGCAGAAATGTGTAGGACGCGTTAGTATGTTGAAGTAATGAAGCGGCTTAGTGTAAATCGGAACGGATCGTTAAGTAGCAAGCGCTCTAATCTGTCTGTCTGTTTATTTTTGTGAATGGTACACGTGGTCGATTGGCCGCCGCCCCAAAATGTGCCCCTTAGGCAGAAAAGGATAATGTAGTTAAGAAGTAACAGCGTTAAAAGTAACGCCGGAGACATACACTATTAGCAGCAAAAGCAGATGCCAAGGCGCATACGGGGAAACATAACGAAACGTGAACAGTAAGGAATCGTGACTATTGTTAAATATTTCTATTGAAAACAGAACACTCACACACACACACCCACACACACATTCGTACGAAGGAAGAGAAATGCGTAGCCAGGAGGGGAGAAGAAAAATTAAAGTAAAGAAATAATTAAAACAACGAACTATGAATGCTAAATTATACGTATCGCAAAAGGGTGCGATCCATGCTTTCGAGAGTTATTGCCAAAGTAAAACAAAAATAATAATAATAACAAGAAAGACACCCATCCAATCGAGCAAGAAACAAACATAACTCCTTATCCCCAGGTCCCCCCTTTAAAAAAAACAATCCCAAGCACACACACACACCAGAACATACATATGGAACAAAACAAAACAGACACAAGCAAAAAGCATACAATTAATCATTCCAAACAAGACAACCTAAGGAAAGAAGGAAACGAAATGGAGAAAAGTAGATATAGCTAAAAGAAGAAAATGAAGAGATAAAAATGGCGAAATACCGAAAAGTATATATATATATACATACTTATATATACAAAATATATATACAACGGGAAGCAGAAGTAAACAGGCAAACAAACAAACGAAAAAACGCACACACACCCACACACATACAAACACAGTCACACATAAGATATTACCAGCGCAGTCAGCTCTCGTACACATGTGTTATATTTACTGATTTGACTTGTTACATCCTCAGTTAGAGAAGAAAACAAAATAAATAAGAAAAGAATCGTGGAAAAAGAGAAAGAGAAAATGAAGAAAAAAAAAGCGATAAAGAATGCGAATGAGGTAGACCCAGTAGTAGCACAGGAGCGGACAGGCGAGAAGCGTAAACATAACACAGCAAACACAACCAAATGTGGAAACCAAACGACCAGAGATTTTTTCTATGCTATTCGTTAGAAAAATACACAGAAGTACCAAGTCAGACAATAAAAATGAAAACAAAACTTACCAATATAAGTTAAAATCTAAAATTAAATAACATCCCGGTGTACCGTGTTTTACTTACTTTTGGGTTCTGGGTCGCTGCTCGTTTTCACTCCACTGGCGCATTATTTTGTGATATTTGTTGCCGCACTTCAGAAAAGCATCCGAATTGTTGTTTTTTTTTTACTATTTGAGAATATCTGTTTAATACGCAACGCAAATTTTAGCAATGTTGTATTGACCAGTCAACTCTTAACTTAATTATGTAAAGGGCGTTTCACCACTTTCAGAAACAATTCAAATATAAATTTCATGATCAATCGAATTGCATAAAAGAAACAGGTAACAACAAAAAGAAAACGCCAGGCAACTACCAATGCAACAGCAGCATAGCAGCAACAACAGCGACATCCATGATGAGATTTCGAGCGCCATCAAGCAACTTAAAAGTAATAAGTCTGCTAACAGTGATGGACTGGCGGCCGAGCCCTTCAAGATGGTCATTACCGTCAAAATGCATCAGCTGATCGTGAAAATCTGGGAGCAGGAGGAACTACCGGAGGAGTGGAAGCTGGGTGTCGCTCACGCAGTCTATAAAAAGGGTTACAGGCTGGAATTCTCGAATTTTCGAGCCATCACAGTCCTCACTGCCGTCTAGAAGATCCTGTCCCAGATCCTGTTCCATCAATGACCAAATTTCTACTCTTCGGCTGATCCTCCAGAAGTGACGAGAGCGCTAGATCCCAATGCTTCACCTGTTTATCGACTTCAAGCCGGCCTACAACACTATAGATCGGAATGAGCTATGGAACATCATGCAGCGGCACCACTTCGCTGGGAAGTTGATCCGGATGTTAGTGGCCACCATGAACGGGGTGCAGTGCAAGAAGAGAGTGTCGATCTTGATGTCGGAATCGTTCTAATCTCACATGTGTCTGAGGCACTGGTGACGGACTTTCCTGTCTGCTCTTCAACATCGCCCTGGAAGGTGTCATTCGAACCGCGGGTCTAGACAACGACATCCGTGGCACAATCCTCGATCTTCCAATTTCTTGGATTCGCAGATGACATCGATATCATCGGCAAGACGACAGCGATGGTGTGTGAGGCATACACCCGACTCAAACGCGAAGTAGCAAGAATTGGATTAATAATCAATGCGAAGAAGACGAAGTTTCTGCTTGCCGGAGACTCAGTCCGTGATAAGGCTCAACTGGAACGCAGTGTATTAGTTGACGGCGACTACCCTGGAAATGGTAGAAGTGTTCTTCTATCTTGGGATGGTCGTTACTTCGGACAACGACATCAGCAGCGAAATCCGGAGACGCATTGTGCAGGGGAATCGGACATACTATGGGCTTCACCGACTGCTGAGATGCAGAAGACTTCGAGCCTGCACAAAATCTGAGATACATCGCACATTAATTCGCTCGCGTGATCCTCTATGGACACGGGTCTTGGACCATCCGAGTGTAGGATGCAAATACTCTGAGCGTGTTTGAGCGACGCATCCTCCAGACCATCTTTGGCGGTGTGTTCGTGCATGGAGTTTGAAGGAGAAGGATAAACCACGATCTTGCCGAGCTGTACGGCGAACCGAGCATCCTGACGGTGGCGAAGGCTGGCAGGATACAATGGTTGGGGCATGCTACTAGGAATCCGAACTCATGCCCCACCAAGAAGGTGTTCGACAGCGACTTCTAGTTCGCCACGAGACGCAGGGGAGCACAACGAACTCGATGGCTGAATCAAGTGAAGCGAGACCTGTCGGAGATCGGGGTCTACATGGATGGGAGGCTGCAGCCAGAGAGCGAGGATCCTGGAGAATTATTGTTGGCCGGGCATGTCACGACATGCTCCATAGTGAGCAGAACAACAAGGGAGAGAGAGAGAGAGAGAGAGAGAGAGAGAGAGATAGAAAATGAGAGGGAGTATTTTGACCCCCTGAGAGTTGTGCATTTAAACTTCAGTTTTTACTTAACTTTCGAACGGCTTTACTTCAATTTCAAGCTCTTCAACAATTTTGCAGAATAGCTTCCAGTTTTACCTTTTTACATCATTATTTTAGCCTATGTTGATTGTTTTCAATTCAGCCACATTTTTGCCAGTTTTGATTATTGTATTGTTAGATTGCATTTCAATTTCAACCCCTGTGTCTATGTATCCTATAATTCATAGACAGATACCAGATACCAGAATTCATAAATGCAGATACCAAAAGCTTTTTTTTTCTTGACTGTTGCGCTATACATTATACAAAAAAAAAGAAATATCATCTATTATTTCACATTCTTTTACAATTTTTCTTCTAGTTTTTTTTTAAAGCTTCAGCAGTAAGAAGGCGAAAGCTTCAATTTAAAAACTGTATTCGAGCAGTCTACTGCAAGCTTTCACTGTTCGCCCGCTTGTGCTTTGAGATACTAAAGTTTGCACTGACTGCTCGAAAACGATCAATTCAAACACTAAATCGATAAATAAATGCCACTGCAGTGTGTCGTCTGTCTGTGTGTTGTACATTTTGTTTCATTCATAAAAAATAATAGTAGACTTACAAGCTGTTTTTCATATAAATTTACATGTGAAATAATCCACTGCTTCTTGATCACCAACCGCATACCATGTAACGTACATAAATATACAATTCCACAACAACAGTGTTACAGCAAGTTTACATTTTCGCTTGTCACACGCATGCAAGCGTTCCTCGATTTTTTCCCTCTTCTGTGGGCTCTGCAGGGTATGCGCATGCTCCGTGTTGGCAGTATCCGAAGCGACCACGGGGTTTCGCACGGACAGAGGACACACAGTGCAACACAAAACAGTGGCTCTCATCCCGCGTGTGCATCTGTATGTGTGTGTGTGTGTGTGCACCCTCTCCCTTTCTAGGCAGATAATGTGAACTAATTGCGACGTCGAAAATCATTAGTCCACGAAAAAGGTACAACATTGCAACGTGAAGTGAAGTGTAACACGCGCAAAACTCGAAAAACGGCACTGTTTGCATAGCCTCGACCGATGGCAAACGTGTGAGGAGGCGCAAAACATCTTTTTTGAGAGCCGAGTGCGAGCCGAGGCAGCAGTGCGGGCTGGCACGGCTCAACATCAACATATTTAACATATGTCAACACGGTACGGTGTCGCTCGTACCTTGCGCTGCCCGCAGTAGCTGCACCAAAGTGCGCCAGACGGCATCGGAATCGGGCACCACCGGGCTCAAACCCAATCAACCGCAGCAACCACCACCACCACCAACCGAACAATAGGCAGGTCGGTACGATGGCTGCCTCCAGCGCGTCCAAACCGCCGGAGGATGCGTCCAAGCTGGGCTACTCGTACGTCACGCCCGCCGGGATGTGCCTCCGGTTGCGCCAGAGTCTCGCCCAGTTCAGCGATCTGTTCAGCGAGTTCAACAAATACATCGCTCCGGCGTACCACCACGACCGGTGCGAGCGGTCCGTTCACATGCGGCTGTACTCGATGAACAAGCGCGAGTTCGCGACCGTCTTCCTGGCCTTCTTCGCCTGCTTCGGGCTCGGCATCTTTATCGGGCTGGCCGGCCCGCCCATCACGGTGATGAGCAAGGTGAGCGGCGGCTCGCTGCAGCCGAACGGCACGGTGGCGGCGGCCGGCGATGGGGCACCGGGCGCCTACCTGGCCCGCGGCCCGTTCGTGATGCGCACCCCGCTGCTGACCACCTACTCGCAGCAGCTGTGGATCATTGCCAAGCTGACGACCGACAACACGGACGACGAGATGGTGGACAAAAAGTTCCACCTGAGCGTGCAGATCGAGGGGCTGACGGTCGACCACAAGCCGATGCCGGTGTACGGCGGCGCGCACAATGGCGGCACGGACGTGCGGAACCGCACCCGCCACCTGTCCTGCAGCTACGAGGAGTGCGACGAGTTTACCGTGCTGCACATCGGCTTCCTCGACTACGCGCACTACATCGTGACGGTGCAGTTCTACGGGCTGGAGGCGTTCCACCAGCGGTACAACATCCGGACCGTGCAGTTCTACTTCAAGTCGTACAATCCCGCGTTCACGCAGATCGAGATCTGGTTCCGGTTCATCTTCGTGCTGTTCACGTTCATCATCACGTGCTGGTTTGCTCACACGCTGCGGAAGTACCCGATGGGCGACTGGTCGATCGAGCAGAAGTGGCTCTCGATACTGTTGCCGCTGCTGCTGCTGTTTAACAGTACGTACAACTTTTTTCGTCTCGATTATGTCGATTAGTGCTTCGGGTAACCTTTGTTGTACTCAGTGCTGTAAAATGTCATGTCCATGAGCTTGATGTGGTAGCTTGATATTCATTGCTGATACTCAATGAAAGTGCGTCATGGCATGCCGAGCGCTAAATGAGAATACTTATGTTCAACGCGATACTCTGATTGACAATGCCGGCGCAAGCATAATCATGAACTTTTTTTGGCTGTGAACAATTCTGTCAGATGCCACTGCTTCAATCATCAACTCTCATTCCTGAAACGAAGATCAAATCATCACACGTACATAACTGTGATGATCAGTGGTGAGACTCAAACAGCTGGTGAACCAATCACATGCTTGGTGACATTTTTTATAGCACTTATCTCTTGGTCACTCACTTGATCATGACATTTTCTCCCAATGATAATCACGAGCTTAAAATATACTTGACGTGTGGTCCCGAACAGCAAAATGAGCTTGCTTTCTCGGCCTGTCTGGATTGATGGACTGTCGGGTCAATCAGAGCGAGAAACCATGCTCATTTTGTTTCTTAGAACCACTCGCACGCATCCCATATATGGCCCCATGACTATCGTGATGATCACCGACAGAAAGTGTCGTGACCAATTGAATTTGCAAGAGTTGGTTGCACAAATTGTCACCAAGCATGTGATGGTCTCACCTATGATCATCACAGCAGAGCTCGTGACGCTGACATGATTTTGTTTCAGTCGGAATTAATCATGACTATGTCAGTTACATTTTGCAAAACTGATCAAAGTAAAAAAAATCATGGCTTAGTGACTGACCAAGCGTTGGTTGCTAAAATGTCACAAATAATGTATTGAACACACGAACTTGTTGAGCATCACCTCTGATAATCACAATTGAGTACGTGACGCTGACAAGGTTTTTGTTTCAGTCAGTATTGTGCCATTGACAGTGACATTTTGCAGCATTGGTTGCACTTTTAGTAGCCTGATAGCATGTTTTACATGCTTTAAAAGTAGCTAAAAAGAAACTGGACGTACTAGCAGTAGTAGCACTGTCATGCTTGCTATTGAAATGAACCACTGAAAAGCATCAACAGATGAGGGCGATGCTATCATTTACATTCAAACTCCCTTCCCCGTTACAGATCCGCTCTTTCCGCTCATCTTCATCGCGAACAGCTGGCTGCCGGGCATGATCGACGCCCTGCTCCAGACCACCTTCCTCTGCGGCATTCTCATGTTCTGGCTGTGCGTGTACCACGGGCTGCGGCAGAACGAGCGCAAGCTGCTTACCTTCTACCTGCCGAAGCTGATCGTCGTGCTGCCGATCTGGCTGTGCGCCGTGGTGCTCGGCATCTGGGAGAAGTGCGACGAGCTGAACGACCCAACGTACAGCCATTTCGAGGACTCGGAAAACTACAACGTACGTCGACGGGAGCGGAAAACCGACTTTAAAGCAAAGGAGAGAAAAAAAACGATACTAATTTTGCTTTCAAATATTGTTTCTTCTCGCGTTGGCCGCATTGCAGGGTTTGAAGGTGTTCGTATCGATTGCGGGCGCCATGTACTTACTCTATCTTGGACTGCTGATGCTGAAGGCGTACTCCGAGCTCCGATCGATGCCATATTTTGGTAAGGAGGGGGGAAGGGAGTTCATCCTGCGTTGTCAAAACTGTTCACCGCGTTCATTTTGGGGTTTCAAATGCAGATATGCGACTAAAAATCCTCACCCTGCTGATGCTGATCGTGCTGTCAATTTCGCTGATCGTCACGATGCAACACTTCGGCTTCGACACGCTCGAGGACAACTTTATCGCGCAGCTGTACACGAGCTACAAAAGCTCGGCCCAGTTTATGTGCTTCTACGGTTTGCTGAACTTCTATCTGTACGCGATGGCCTACGTCTACTCGCCGAGCGGTCCGGCCGTGCACGGTAAGCTTGTCGGCTCTTTGCTCACCCCCTAACTAACACGCCTCTCTCGCTCTCTCTTCCACATGGTGCCCTTGCAGAACCGATCATTGCGAAGGATAATCCAACGTTCTCGATGATCAACGACTCAGACGAGGAGGTGATGTACGGTTCGGACGAGGAAAGCCGCCGGCCGCTGAACTCCGCCTGCAGAAAGGGGAACGATTACGATAGCGATTAAGGCGACTGGCGACACCAGTGGCGCAGATTACGCGCAACTTACTATTCCCATCTCTTCCTTTCTTCGGCGGCAAAAGAGTCCGTGCCGCCCAGTTCATTTGGTTCGTGTTGTTGTCGGTCCGGGTTGATGCGCTGCCAGCGTGGGTGCCACCCATAGTGGGACATTTTCGAGCAGGGTAATTAATTAGGTTGACACCACAGAGAATACGTTGTGAACGCGTCAATTAGTTTCAACCACACTCGGTTTTATGCATTTTCCGCGCGGTTGTTACACGATACGCGGTTGTTTACAGGGACAGCCCGCTTTGTTTACGTTCTGTGACAGCTGGTTTTCGTGGCGGAGGCGCGCACGCGCCCGTTTACTTCAACCCGGGTGCGTTTCTCACGCGCCATCGAATGGCAGCCGGCGTGCAACGGTGTACCCAACGGACGACAATTTTGGCAACACAGGCATTTTCCTCCCTTCCCCTCGACATTGCTAGAACGATTCTAATCAATCTTTAATCCAATTGCAGCCAGCTATATGCGTGTGCAGGTCTAGTTGTTACAAACTGTGTAAGTGTACGTATGTGTGTGTGAGTGTGCGTGTGTGAGTGTGCGTGTGAGTCTGAATTTCTTTCTGCCTAGTAAACGTTAACCACCCGGTTACTCCAATTCCCAAAATTTTAAGGCAAGAATAAACATTCAAGTACGCACGGGTTGGCATGAATACATGAAGTTCGTTAGCGAAACTAAGATAATAATCGTTTGTAGAGAGTCCAGAAAGAGAGCGAGAAAAGGAGTAAGAGAAAAAGAAATATAAAGAGAGAGAGAGAGAGAGAGAGAGAGAGAGAGAGAGAGAGAGCAAAAATAGGAAAATAGAACAATTAAACTTCTGGTATGTGAATTCTTCCGACTCACGTACCAAGGTCCAGTAATATAAAAATATCTGGTTCACGGTTGCGATGTAATCATCAATTAGATAATGTATGAAATAAAATAACGACTATACTAAGTGGTGGATGGAAGTTGTTTCATTTGTATCACACCGAATTGATATGGTTTATGCAGATTGCTTGCAGAGCGTTGCTTCAAGTCATTTGAAACTTAGGCTGCGCTCTGGCACCAAACGAACACGACATCCGACTCGAACAAACCCATATACAGTAAAACGTCGATTATCCGGGGGCGGATTAACCGGCGGGCGGCTTAACCGTGCGCATAAATGTGACAGATGTTCAAACGTACGGCGAACATTTGCAGCGATAGTCAAGTGGGGAACCACCCAAATAGCCTGCTCGTACTCCATAGCTGATTTGGGGCTGTTTAACGAAAAATCGTTCCGATGTCGTACTTTGTGGCTGATTAAGAGATAGACGGTACTTTGCGGAACTATGGAGCTTTTTAACAGGCACATGGTACTCTTGGAACTTTGCGGCTGATTAGCACTATGTGTAGGGTTCATGATGGAACTTGAAGGCTTGTTAAGAAAGGGTACTGAACTTGATGGAACTTTATAGCTTTTTAATGCATGACATCGGTACAAAGTGGCTCTTGTCAAATTATCAAAGTCTGACACCGGCAATAATCTCATTGCTGCTGCACAAGTTAGATTCATTAATTGAAGAATGAGCATTGAGTGGAGTGATTGTGAATTATCAGTAAATTGTGTAAAATTTGTGTAATTCATCAATACAAAGGATTTAAAAATATACATATGTGTTTAAACGAAACAAATCTTGTTATTTATTTCATCGATGACGCTTGCTTGAAAATAAAACACAAAGAAAAATAATCCCTGGCATCGTGGCATAAGGAAGCTGCTTAGGCGCTGTTTGAAATACCCACATAGAACTTTGATGCTGTTTATCTACTGCAAAAGGCGAATTAGAGCAGCGATCTTTAGCGTGCCAAAATGAGCTGCTTAAGCAATTCTGGCTATTTGGGATGATTGTGCTGTCACCTTTCACTATTTAATTTATTGATTTTCTTGGCTTCATCCGAAAGAAACCTTCGTTCCCAAATAGCCAGCTCGTACTTTATAGCTGATTTAGGGCTGTTTAACGAAAAATCGTTCCGATGTCGTACTTTGTGGCTGATTAAGAGATAGACGGTACTTTGCAAACTATGGAGCTTTTTAACAGGCACATGGTACTCTTTGGAACTTTGCGGCTGATTAGCACTATGTGTAGGGTTCATGATGGAACTTGAAGGCTTGTTAAGAAAGGGTACTGAACTTGGTGGAACTTTATAGCTTTTTAATGCATGACATCGGTTCAAGCCCAAATAGCCAGAATTGCTTAAGCAGCTCATTTTGGCACGCTAAAGATCGCTGCTCTAATTCGCCTTTTGCAGTAGATAAACAGCATCAAAGTTCTATGTGGGTCTTTCAAACAGCGCCTAAGCAGCTTCCTTATGCCACGATTCCAGGGATTATTTTTCTGTGTGTTTTATTTTCAAGCAAGCGTCATCGATGAAATAAACAACAAGATTTGTTTCGTTTAAACACATATGTATATTTTTAAAACTTTTGTATTGATGAATTACACAAAATTTACACAATTTACTGATAATTCACAATCACTTCACTCAATATTCCTTCTTTAATTAACTTATCTAACTTGTACAGCAGCAATGAGATGATTGACGGCGTCTCTCTTTGACACTTTGACAAGATCCACCTTGTACCGATGTCATGCATTAAAAAGCTATAAAGTTCCACCAAGTTCGGTACACACTCTTAACAAGCCTTAAGGTTCTATCATGAACCCTACACATAGTGCTAATCAGCCGCAAAGTTCCAAAGAGTACCATGTGCCTGTTAAAAAGCTCCATAGTTCCGCAAAGTACCGTCTATCTCTTAATCAGCAACAAGGTACGACATCGGAACGATTTTTCGTTAAACAGCCCTAAATCAGCTATAAAGTACAAGCTGGCTATTTGGGAGGTGGCTCTTGTCAAAGTGTCAAAGACGGACGCCGGCAATAATCTCATTGCTGCTGCACAAGTTAGATTCGTTAATTGAAGAATGAACATTGAGTGAAGTGATTGTGAATTATCAGTAAATTGTGTAAAATTTTGTGTAATTCATCAATACAAAGGATTTAAAAATATACACATGTGTTTAAACGAAACAACCCAAATAGCCAGCTCGTACTTTATAGCTGATTTAGAGCTGTTTAACGAAAAATCGGTCCGATGTCGTACTTTGTGGCTGATTAAGAGATAGACGGTACTTTGCGGAACTATGGAGCTTTTTAACAGGCACATGGTACTTTTTGGAACTTTGCGGCTGATTAGCACTATGTGTAGGGTTCATGGTGGAACTTGAAGGCTTGTTAAGAAAGCGTACCGAACTTGGTGGAACTTTATAGCTTTTTGATGCATGACATCGGTACGAGATGGCTCTTGCCAAAGTGTCAAAGACGGAAGCCGACAATAATCTCATTGCTGCTGCACAAGTTAGATTCGTTAATTGAAGAATGAATATTGAGTGAAGTGATTGTGATTGTACAGTAAATTGTGTGACATTTTGTATAATTCATGAATATTAAGCATTTAAAAATATACACATGAACACAAACAAAACAAATCCTGCTGTTCATTTCATCGATGACGCTTGCTTGAAAATAAAACACAAAGAAAAATAATCCCCGGCACCGTAGCATAAGGAAGCTGCTTAAGCGCTGTTTGAAAGACCCACCTAGAACTTTAGTGCTGTTTAACTACTGCAAAAGGTGAATTCGAGCAGCGATCTTTAGCGTGCCAAAATGAGCTGCTTAAGCAATTTTGGCTATTTGGGAAATCTTGTTGTTTATTTCATCGATGACGCTTGCTTGAAAATAAAACACAAAGAAAAATAATCCCTGGCATCGTGGCATAAGGAAGCTGCTTAGGCGCTGTTTGAAATACCCACATAGAACTTTGATGCTGTTTATCTACTGCAAAAGGCGAATTAGAGCAGCGATCTTTAGCGTGCCAAAATGAGCTGCTTAAGTAATTCTGGGATGAGATTATTGATGGCGTTAGACTTTGACAATTTGACAAGATCCATCTCGTACCGATGTCATGCATATAAAGTTCCACCAAGTTCGGTACGCTTTCTTAACAAGCCTTCAAGTTCCACCATGAACCCTACACATAGTGTTAATCAGCCGCAAAGTTCCAAAGAGTACCATGTGCCTGTTAATAAGCTCCATAGTTCCGCAAAGTACCGTCTATCTTTTAATCAGCCACAAAGTACGATATCGGAACGATTTTTCGTTAAACAGCCCTAAATCAGCTATAAAGTACGAGTTGGCTATTGGGGATCTTGCCTTATTACACGTACGAGAGGTATTTTTAAGTCAAAGCCTAAATTTGACAGATGAATGCCGATAAAGAAATGATAGTATATTCCTCTGTCTAACAAGGCCTTTAATTACCCACAAAGTTCGACATCGGAACGATTTTTCGTTAAACAGCCCCAAATCAGCTATGGAGTTCGAGCTGGCTATTTGGGCAGATGAACGGCGCTCAACTGTAATTAAAAGGATAAAGCAGTTTCCATTTCAATAAAAAAAAACTGCATTAGTTTATTCAATTTTCATCAGATAATTGCATCGATATTTCAAATATTATAATATTAAAATAGAGCAGCGCACTTAAAAAAAATCAAACATCACCAACAACTGTTCAAAACATGAATCAAGAAAATGGCCGCGCCCGGAACTGTCAGCTGGTGCCCGGCTGGCCCAACCTGCTGGTCCTGGCGGCGCTGTCATCCAGCTGTCACTTTGCTCGTTAGAACGGGGCGGGGAGGGGGAATGCCTTCGTGGAAAGTTTTCACTGGCTTACTCGCCGTCCCGTTCATTCGTACGTTTCGGCTTCCGGAGGTTAGACGCGTGCGTGTCTCCTCTTCGCGGTGTCTCCCGCAGCGGCAACTGTGGTGCTGGTGCTGGCCATATTATTGTGCCCCTTTCTTATTTCTTAGTGGAAAACACGGCTTCCATCGTCCGTGAAGTATGTGAAGTAGCAGCCCCGACACTGACACACACACACATATACGGATCGCGGAGCGAAACAGCTGCTGTATTTTGCTTTCATCTGCCCGGTTTTTGGTGCACCGGTGGGCGTCGGGGAGGGAGAAGAAGAACCGCGAAGGAAAACAAGTAAACGGAGTGAGTTCTGTGCCGTTCTGTTGTGTTTTGGGTTTTTTTTTGTTGCTTGCGTGTGTGCGTGTGTGGGCAAGTAGGTGGAGTCGTGTGACGCGTTCCGGCTTCCAGGGGTGTTCTTCCTGCTGCCCCAGCCGGTACCGATTCCTGCCGTGGTTCGAGTTTTCCGAAAACAGCACCAGCCTCGTAGGGCTTCCCACCTCGAAGGCCGGGCTGCCATCGTCCCCGCATTCTGTGTCTGTCCACTGCACACCACCCCGCATCGAGCCATTTTCCATCAATCAACCGCCAACACACAACACGTACACAGCTATACAGCGAGCACCACGCACACACGCACAGCCGGGCCCACACAGGGCTGGTTGCATTTCCACCGGGCCCAGGCAGGGCCTTCCCCCACATCCACCCGGGTGCTTCGCTGCATGACTAAACTGGCTTCGGCGAGAGAACGGTACGGCTGCAAGTGTGTGTGTGTGTACTGGAACCGATAGTGGAACGGGAAACCGGCCGATTCGTCCCGGTAAGAAGGTAAGCGAAGCAATTGCCGTGCCAAGTAACACATATGATCATAAAAGTAATGCCCTATTTTCCCGAAATCCGCCCGCCATCAACCCACCCCGCTCTTTACACCCGTTTTTGTGCTCTCCATGACAGGGTTTGCTGTATGCGTGTATGTGTGTATATATATGCTTGTGTATGTACGTTCCCCCTATTCCCCCGGGATTGGGGTAGCGTTTGATTGTCTGACTTTTCATTCATTTCAGTTTTCATCTTTTTAAAACCACCACACACACATATGTCCAGCGTATCGCACCATTGCTAAAGAGACAACCGGGGAGGGGGAAAAGCGGTTGGAAGAAGTAGCAGTGCAAACGAGAGATGCATTATCTCCCATTCCGTTCCCCACACCCGACTCTCCGGGGGGGGTGGGGGGGTGTTGGAGGGGACGGGTGGTAGGTGGAGGTGGTGGTTGAAGAAACCCTTTTCGAGTGGCGCCCCTTCTTCGGCTGCATAGAGACCTGAGTCACGGCGGCGAAGAGAGTGGAGAACGGCAACAAAGCCCTTCAAAGAAAGACGGTCGATTTCCTTCGACGGCGGGCCCGGCGGGTAATGTTCTGGAGCCGTCGATGGTGCATGTGTGTGTGTGTGTGTGGTTCCCGCAAATTGAAGTGGGACACTAGTGGCTCTATCTTCATCCACACTAGTGATGGGAACAATTAAGTTTTCTGAAATCAGTTCTTAGGTCCGGGATCTGTTTCCGACATTAATTCGGGAATTGGCTCCGGAATTGAAATCGGTTCCGGAATCGAAATCGGCTCTGGAATCTGAATTGGCTCCTAAATCGGAGTTGTTTTCGCCATATTCATCAAGAAAAGGCGTTTGGCGTCTAATGCAGCTACATATTGATAGCCGCAAAGAATCAACATTTACTTGTAAACGATCCAATCTCATGGAGATTCCCGGACTGATGTCGCTTCTGAAACTTCTTATTTCAATTAAAGAACTGATGCTCATTTCAGAGTTAATTCCAATTCTGGAGTCAATTCTGATTCTGTTACCGGAGCAAAATGCGATTCCCAGGTCGATTCTGAATCCGGAGCCGATTCCGATTCTGCAATCGATTCCGGAGCCAACTCCGGAATCGTAATCGCCTCCAGTGTCATCTCCGGAATCAACTCCGGAATCAGAATCGATTCCAACATCAGAATAGGCTCTGAAATTGGCTCCAGAATTGATTCCGAACACGGAATCGGAATCATCTAGGTCCGATTCCATGCTCCCACCACTACATCCCACACCCAAGTCCTCATACACACACACACACCAACTCCCGGTAATCGGAAAGTCAAGTGGCAAAGTGGTACGGTACGATCGCTTCCCAAACCCCCTCCCCACCCACTGCGCCGCTGGTGGGCAGCAGGGGGTGAAAGGAGTAGGAAACAGCCGACTGGGGTTGACACTTCTGCGGACTGGCCACCATCACATCATCATCATCATCATCACCACGTTCGTCATAAAGATTGTACCGTGTGCGCTTCCTTATCGTGGAATCGCGAAATACTACCGAACGGTCGGTCGGCGGGAAAGGAAGGGTGGGACGGTTGATAAGAACAAACGGACTCAAGGAGGGGCCCTTACACACCTGCCCGCCTTGATAGATAAGCGCAAAAAGAGAGCGACTCAGAGCGACGAAGGCGAAGAACTGGAGAACCGGGAAGAAGCAACCCGCGATGGTCTTGCGATGGGGAGTTTTTACGACCACAAATTATTGCTGTTCAAAGCAAATTGTTACATTTCAACCCAACTTGTCTGGTACATTGTCGGGGGTTTTAGCAGTTTCGCGAGACGTTTTTTATGTTCAGTTGTTTCCACATAAATAGGCATACGGGGCGCATGAAATCTAGACATCCGCCAATCGTTACATTGAACGAGAGAAAGACGAATGCTCCCTGAGCTCATTGTCACAAAAACCACAATAACTGTTGTGAAATATTGTTAGCAAAAAAACAGGGAGGCCCTTTCTGACCAACGATCGATGATGATCGATAGTTTGCGATGAACTTGATGAACAAAAATGAACTTCAGTTATATGCATAACACGACCCAGGAAACTAAAATGTTATGAAATGGATAAAAAATTAACCAAAATGAACAATAATGATTCAGAAATGAACAAAAACGAATTTCAACGGTCCCCCAGTGGCAAATTTTGGCTAAAAATGAACCAAAACCTGTTCATCGGTGAACCATTGCACAGAATGAACTATCGGTCGTTATCGATCGGTCATTGGCCCTTTGAGGTCCAGAATGACCAAAATCAGGTTAAGACGGTCATAAAACACGGGTAGTAATTTCTCTATTACACCTGAGACATTGATATACATTGCATACTTTGAAAATATACAAAAATACAGGTGTCCCCGAGATACGACTGTATTTGGGACCGAAAAAATGTCCCAAAGCAAGGCGTAAGTCGAAAAAGTCGTATGTCGAATATCTATGAATACTAAGTTTATAATCGAATTTGAAGAGTTGGAATTTATGATATCGTGTATTTTATTCAAAATAATGTTCGATAATGTAATAATTATATTTTAAAAGCCGTACACAATATAGATATTCAAGATAGGGTAATTGTGGAATCTTTGGAAATGTGTGTATAACGATTATCAGCCCAGAAATTCAAAAAATACATCAATTTCTTGTCACTGACATCTTTTAACTGTCAAAATCAAAATCGTCGTATCTGCGAATCGTCGTAACTCGAGGAGGTCGTAACTCGGGGGACGCCTGTAGTCTGGTGTATGACTATCCACAAAGATAATACTGGAGAATGCAAAGAAAAGCAAAGAAGTTTGGAAACTGAGGAAACAATTGATCGCTCATACAAAGAAATAATCTTTAAATTGGTGATTCAAATCCTTAAAAAGGACCCCCTAAGGACCCCTAGGACTTGCTCAGTAAATACGAAAAGAACACGAAGGTACACTGAACTGAACCCTTTGTACTTGTACTAGAAATGGCACGAAAGGCAAACAAATTTGATCTCAAATAGATTGGTAGTCAGTGCTGCATAATGACATGAGCATTACGTGACCATAAACATATTTCGTAGCTTTTTTTTTTTTTTTTGAATGAAAGTGCGGCATGCGAGTGCTTGAGACCAACGCGATACCCTGACTGACAAACTGAGCTGTCTGCAAGCATAATCATGACTTTTTCTCGCTGTGAACAGTGCTGCCAAATGCCACCGTTTCAGTGACCAACACTCATGACTGAAACGAAGCTCAAATCGGCTCACGTACCCAACTGAAACGATCAGGGGTGAGAACAGTGGGTGCGACCAACATATGCTTGGTGACATTTTTTATAACACTCAAATCTTAGTCACTCACTAGATCATGACGTGTTCTCCCTTGATAATCAGTGGCGCATACTTGGCGATTATTCTTAAACAACAAAATGAGTGTGCTGTCTCGCTCTGTGTGCTTTGATGGTCTGTTGGGTAGAATGATCAAGCATTTGAGCAAAAAAGAATGCTCATTTTTTGTCTTGGAACCACTCGCACGCTTCGCATATCTCCCATGACTATCGTGATGATCACCGACAGAAAATGTCGCGACCAATTGAATGAGCAAGAGTTGGTTGCACAAATTGTCACCAAGCATGTGATGATCGCACGAACTGTTTGAGTCTCGCCATTGATCATCACAGTAGAGCTCGTGACGCTGACACGATTTTGTTTCATTCGGAATTAGTCATGACTATGTCACTATGTGACATTTTGAAGAACTGAGCACAATAAAAAAGTCATAACAAAGTGACTGACCAAGCATTGATCGCAACGAAACATGTATTGATCACACCAATCGTTTTGAGTATCACCTCTGGTCATCACAGTTGAGTCCGTGACGCTGACATATATTTTGTTTCAGTCAGAATTATGACATTGACAGTGACCAATGAGTAGTATTCACAACGTGTTGGTGAGGTTGAATTTTAGAACATCGAAAGTAAAAAAACTTTCAAAAAATATCGTATAATTCAACAGGGGGGTCGTTATACACGCTAAAATACGGTACCTCTATTCTAATAGCTTTTAAAAGCGGCTTTTAGGTATCTATAGAACATGTAATGGAGTTTGATGCATGAAATTGTCTTTGTGCTTTATTCGATTCCATAATTTTGATTCAAGCCAGTCGTTCTCGATTTTATTTGGCTTTTTATCTGTAGTAAAAGTTTACACTTTTCTCTGCTATAAAGAAAATAAAGATTTAAAGACATAAAGGCGATATTTTCAACACGAAAATAAAAGGGATAGTTCGATGGAATTAGATATGAATAGATAAAAATTCTTATTTTTTGGCTTACTGTTCAATTCTTTGAGCATATTTTCGTACCTCCGAGTGTTCTGGATATTTGGGCGCCTGCTGCGTTATCGTGTTCCTGTCTTGATTGATTTTACCCACCAGACTTCTTACATGATAAGCATATTTAAGAAAAAAGCAATCGATTCAATTTGCTCGACTAGACGCGAATCCAGCAAAACAATAGAATCAGGCCTAATATCGGATACAGTTGTAAACAAAATTGGTTTACTTTGCTATTTCAGTACACCGTTGTCATTTGCAAATCAACCCTTTTGATGATACTTACCCAACATACACACTCATCTATATTATCAAAACTGTCTGCTTGTTTTTTTTTTTTTAATTTTCTACACAAAAAGCAGCTTTATTTATTTGTTTGTTTGTTTTCTTTCTTTCTTTTGTTTGTATGTTAGTTAAACTCGCTAAAAAAAGTCTCGTTTTGAGGTCGGGGGAATTGGAGGGGTCGGTTTTTTTTTTCAGCCGACCTGTATGTTATTATTTAATTTGTTCAAAATTAAACCCATCAAGCCGAAATAACGTTCGCTTGCAGTGCAAAATATTATTATTATTTGTTAAATTCCCTGTACAGTACGGGGTGCCGAAGTGAAGACGGCTGGGACCCACCGCTTCGCCCAACCGCGTTGCCCAACGTGTTACATTAACAAAATGAAGAAAAAAAAAAAAAACAACAAAAACGCACCATCAAATGATTACTTCCTATCTCTCGCACAGTTCGGCGGCGTTGCGCTATCGACAGCCCAAGGCCCAAGGCAACAATCGGGAAAAATCGAAACACTTTGGGCCGCGCGCTTTCTTTCGGTCACCGTCCGTGCCATCGTTTCCGCCCCATCGACTGAACGCGCTCGGGTGCCGAATTGGCCGCCAAAAAAAAAAAAAAAAAAAAAAGAAGCAAAAACCTGCTCCATGTGCCCATTTCCCTCCTGAAAATTCGGTAGAGTTGGGGAAGGTGGGGGATGAAAACGGCAAGAAAACCTAGCGGTGTTTTTTGTACCGCGCACGACTGTATGGCGCATAGGCCGGTTCAGTACTTTCTTTTCTATCTTTTTTTTTTTGTTATTATTTTACCCAGTTTTTTGCTTTTTGCTTTTAGGGAAGCCCGTTTTAAACGGGGCTCTCCATATACCGGCCGGACGAGGAGTTGAAGAATGCTGGGGCTCCTCCCCGGGATGATGATGATCGCCCCATAACGCTCTCTTCCCCATTCCAGTGTGGCTGGGTGGCAGAATGCGAAAGTGGGGGGGGGGGGGGGGTGCAGAAATTGAAACGACTAGCGGAGCAGCATTTTTCGGTCGCTTCCGGTTCCTTTTCAGCCCGGGTGGTGGTCAGCCTTTGTTGATAACGCAGGGGGCAGGCCGCCAATAGGCTCGCGGCTGCGAACATGTGATCAAGATACAGTTGGCGGTGCTGGTAGCATATCTTGCCTGTCAATTTTTCTTTCACACATCACCAACGAAACCAAATAACGGCAAACCACCATCCCGCAAGAAGGGCGGAAGGTACAAGGCACACAATTTCAAAGAAACGAGATTCCTGTAACATGATTGTAACCCTTTATCTTTTGCCGATCGACGTCATGCGCCTAGTCTGCGCCGGAAGAAAGGGCAGAGCGCGAGAGAAAGAGAAAGAAGCAAGCAGCGATAGCAGGAAACCACGTACACACCAGGTCGGGCGCGGACACACAGCCATTGCCTACACTAATTGTTCACCACGGCAACTGGAGGGCCTGCCGGCTCCACTAGCTTGCCTAGGTTGTGTTCACGTGGGAGTTTCGGCTTTGTTTTGTGCGGCTGCCCCGAACAACATGCGAAACCAGGTGCAGCGCAATCATAAAACAACAGGGCTGCGGGAAGGAATGAGCGGGAACCGGGGGCGATATTGTGGTTTCAAACACCAGAGTGAAGGAAGGAGGGCGGGGTAAGAACGACTCAGTGAAACCTTTTTTTTACATAAAATGGGGCAATCATGAGCTCTCTGGAGAGCAACAAAAGAGAAAAAAAGCACACACACACACATACACAACCCCCAAATGTACTTACATGGGTGTCTTGTCCGCGTGCGTGTGTGTGTGTCTCGGGCCCATACAAATGCACATCCAAATCCGGTACGCGCACTCCTCCGGGCCTGCCAATTGTTTATTATCCTATATTGTGCCCTCCTAACCGGTGTGTGTGTGTGTGTGTGGGTATGTTGTTTTTTTCTTTCTTTTTTTTTCGCTCCTCGCACACTCGCATTCAATTTGCCTCGCTCCCCACAATGGCTGTGCTTGGCCGCTCGCGCGCGCTCCAGCAAACCCATCCAACCGTGTCGGGGTCGGGTGGCATAAACGCGATGCAATAACAGCAAGCCGACGGTTGCAACGGCCGGACGACGCGGTGGTCGATGAGCGATTGAGAGCGGGGGCAGCGTGGGAAGGAAGGTGGGAAGCATTCGTGCGTCCCTCGCCTCGGAGGGATGATGTTGCCGCTGCTGGTTGCGACTGAACTTTACGCCATTATACCTTACGCCCCGAAATGGCAGTGGTGAGCAACTACCCGCCAGCACGTGGGAGCACACGCGCAAGAATTGACCATTAGAAAGAAAAAAAACTAGTTTGAAGCTAGACCGAATTGTTTTGGCGGCTGCTAAATCAAATTAACCTACCAAACCTATCCTACTTATACCTAAGCTTCCAATTATGGGGGCTTTTACGTTATCAACCAGCTGTTTGGTATGGAGTTTGACAGTTCGCGACTGAAATCATATCATCACTCCATACAAAACCAAACGCAAAACTACCCTCAGTATTTCAGCCTGAAAAATATTAGTTTATATTTGTACTTTTTTAACGTCATTATGTTACAAGCATGTTTCCAATATTAGGGTCGCCTTGAGTCAGGATAATCATTTGGTTTCGTCAATTGGCGTGTGCATGATGCGCAATTATGCAATTTAGTAAATTTGAATAATCCGCAAAGCTTGAATTTTGAAGTTCTAAAAGTTCCGTGTCGGACCGGTGGTACAGTCGAATCGTATAGACTAGTGATGGAATAAAAACTTTTGCTGGGAATCGATTCCGATTAGCTCCGATTATTTGTGGATTCGATTCCGGGTAGTAGTGCTTGAATGAGATTCCTAAATTGGTTCCGATTCCGTAGCTGATTTCTATTCGGGAGCCGATTCAAATTCCGGAACCGATTCTAATTCGGGAGCCGGGTCAAATTCCGGAACTGATTCCGATTCCGGAACAAATTCCGATTCCGGAACCAATTCCGATTTCGGATCCAATTCTGATTCCAGGACCTAGTCCGATTTGAAAGCTGATTCTGAATCCGGAGAGAATTATAATTCCGAACCCAATTCCGATTTTGGAGCCGATTCCGAATACGGAGCCAATTCTGATACCGGAACTTATTCCGATTTCGGAGCCTGAACTCCGGAGTCGATTTTGATTTCGGATCTATTTCGATTCCGGAGCTGATTCTGATTCCAGAACCTGTTCCAATTCCGGAGCCAATTCTGATTACGGAGCCGATTCCTACTCCGGAATTAATTCGGATTCCGATTCTGATTCCGGGATCTAGTCCGATTCCGGAGCTGATTCTGATTCCAATACCGGAGCCGATTCCTATTCCGGAACCAAATCGGATTCCGGAGCCAATTCCTATTCCGGAACCAAATCGAATTCCGGAGCCAATTCTGATACCGGAACCTATTCCGATTTCGGAGCCTGAATACCGGAGTCGATTCTGATTCCGGGATCTAGTCCGATTCCAGAACCGATTCCAATTCCGGAGCCGATTCCGGGGTCGATTCCGGAGCCGATTCTGATTCCAGAGCCGATTCCCGAACCTATTCTGATTTCAGTACTGGAATAGAAATCATTTCCGGAGACGAAATCCAAATCGGGTAGTTCTGATTCCGAGCTCCCATCACTAGTATGGATCTAGCCCTTCATTACAGTCAGCCACTAAATTAGTTAAATTAATCTGATTGCAACTGCAGATTATAATATAGTACCTTGACATTTTTTAATTCAACCAATAAAGAATTTATTTGCATTTCACATTGAATGTGTCAGTACAACGTGTTAAAAGAGCTGTAAAGTTTAAAATCACGTAATAACGCGTATAGCGTGTATCAGGGAATATCTGTAGGTTTAAGTTATTTACTGACGTAATATATGTTTTGGCGAGGTAAAGGCCGGTCTCATAGTACAGTCGTCAACTCGTACGACTTAACAACATGCCCGTTATGGGTTCAAGCCCCAAATGGACCGTGCCGCCATACGTAGGACTGACTATCCTGCTATGGAGGGGGATCAATAAGTCACTGAAAGCCAAACCCACAAGTAGTGTGGTACAGGCAGGCCTTGAACGGCAACGGTTGTTGAGCCAAAAGAAGAAGAAGAAGAATATATGTTTTAAACTAAGTGATTTAAAGGTTTTTTGTGTTTAGTTTTTTTAGAATTATTTAATATCTAAATAGCTTTAAATCCCATTTAAAACCCAAGCTCGAAATCACGCCGTGTGTAACTACTTTTTTATTATTATCATTTGATCTTTTCCATCCTGGGTCTTAAAGCAACAAGTAAGCCAAGATAAACCAAGAAGATCATCAGCCAAACTTTACCAAACTCTTAAAACCTGTCAGAAATACACATTTATGAAGATTCTTCAACTACCCAAACTTGAATATTTATATCGTGTGAACGACTTTTGGAATAAAATTAATACATTGTCGAACACTTGACTTTGATTAGACTTGCTTTGACACATTGTTTTGGTCCCAAATACAGTCGTATCTCGGGATCTTCTTCTTCTTCTTCTTTGGCACTACAACCGCTGTCGCTCAAGACCTGCCTGTACTCACTTAGTGAAGTGAGCTTGGCTTTCAGTGACTTATTGATCCCCCCACAGCAGGATAGTCAGTCCTACGTATGGGGGCACGGTCTATTTGAGGCTTGAACCCATGACGGGCATGTTGTACGTCGTACGAGTTGACGACTGTACCACCAGACCGGCCCAAACTCGGGATCACCTATATTTTCATAATATCATACTAATTTGTTGATTCCAAGTTGTATTTCGAAAGATATTTTTTAGTTTTTTCCGCCTTTATAATCCTAGTGATGGACGATCAATAGCAATTACGTAAGAACGGCAGCACGTAGAGTATTTTCTATTTCGTATTATTTTGAATAAAAGTTAAAAAAAAAACGAAAGCTGGTTTAGTGTCCGCGGTCACTAACGGGTTCCAAATGACTCACCTCAAACAGTTGAGTCTATCTACCCAAAAACGCGTATGACGTATACGGAATAGAGACGAATTGTATTTTTCAAAATCGAACAAAAAATTGTTGAAATTATTTGCGAAACAAATTACCTGTTATTTACCATCACAATTTGCCACCTGATTGCGCCACAACGTTGCGACCACTGGCGACAGAGCTACTGCTTCACTGGTTCTCGCCGTTTGACAGTGTTGCATTGCAGTTGTATCCATATTGTAACACCTTCCCGACAGCACCGGTAATGGTAATGATGATGACGATGATGATGATGATGATGGCGATGATTCACCGCCCATTTGTTTGCGGTCCACAGCATCATGCTCCGCTGAAAAGATCCCTCCCGAGCGTGGCCCGGCCAGAACAGCGCGCTATTACTTTGCGCTTGCATGCGCAATAGGAAAATGGGTTAGTTTACGGCATTCAATTTATAGAATTAAGCTCACTCACTCACACGATCTGAGCTGACACGTTTCCCCGAAGATCATTATGAGTCATGTGTGTGTGTGTGGCTGGAGAAATGTAAGGGGTTATATGCAGAGGGCTAATTGTGCAAAACCGGTCGAAGAGAGTCGCTGTTCCGTTCCGGGCTACGATGTTTTTTGTGGTGCGGCTTGTGGCATTATGCCCTAATCAGGTTAGACTTACCATGGCTCCTCTTCCTCCACCATGCCTTACGGTCTCTAACTCTCTCTCTCTCTCTCTCTATGGTGCCCTCTTCCCTGCTTATTCACTGTAACCTTTGGATGCTTCTAGAAATGCTTGATCGATGAAGGAGCAATTTTCGGAGCATAAAGCAAAGTCTTTATGTTTCTTTTTCCCCCCTAACTTCAGTGCCTTATCATCAATCCTAACCATCTTCATCACTCATTCAGCGAGGGGAGAGAAATTTTCTCTTTATATTTTCGACATATTTTTTTCAATATTTTTGTTGTTGTCTTTTGGCCCCCTTCTCTTTCTATTAAATTGCATATTGTGTGTGTGTATGTGTTGGTGCGCCGCGTGTGATAATAGATCGAGCGCGCGATCCCTCGCCCAGTCCAGCGCGATGCAAGCGCGAGCGACCAAACGCGCATGAATATTTGCCCCATTCACAGGTGTGCAAGGGTTGCACACCCCCCTTATTTGTGGCAGTGTGGAGCACAATCTACAGGCTCGTTGGGTGCGATGTTATAGGGGAGGGGAGTTGTACGGTTTGAAAGAGAAAATGAGGAAAGAAGCGTAACCAATATCGGAAAAGTATGCTCATTTCCCTTAAAAGCGAATGCTTCCGTGTATATATGTGTGTGTGAGCTTAAAGTTTGTTTGTGGTAAGCTTTTTTGTTGTTGTGGTTTTGGGGGGGGGGGGGGGAGTGTGGTGGAGGCGGGCTGTTGGCTTTTTTTTGTGTAAACGTGTTTTCACTTCCGCAAAACCCGCAACAAAGCAAGCAAACGACCTCTCTGGTGCGACCGCGGGGGATGATTGGGGGTATCGCTTGTGGAAAGGGTAGAGGGCCGGGGGGTGGGGGCATGTGGGGAAACTGTATGTTCCAGTTTTCCGCCACCGTTTGAATCAAGTTTTAATTTCAAATGTGTGATTTCTCTTTTTTCCTCCCTGTCCGCCGTGTACCGGGCCGTCGTCGTCGTCGTCGTCGTCCTCATCCGCATGTGTAGTGCCCACCGCCCCCCAAAAGCGACCGGGGAGATAGTAGCTACAGTTCAACAGTGACTAAACAGGCAGCTGCCCAACTGGTCCGCCCAACAAGCGTGCAGTTGCAAGTAAGTAGTGTGTGACCTTTACTGCGAGCCTTGCTTGCAGTTGCTGGCTGCGTACAGCAACAGAAAATCACAAACATTCCGATTGGAAATTGAAAAGCGATGGTCATCTCGTGTATTTAAAGCTGAATTAGTAATTATAAAATTATTTGAAAAAAATGAATAATAGAGAGCTTTCCATCATAATAGAAATAGATTATTTGGTAAATGAAATGAGCAAACACATAAATCGAACAAACAAATGTAAAAATCAACAAGTGATACTACAGATACAGAGTTTTCCAAGGAATATTCGAATATGAACATCATTACAGGTTTTTTCGAATTCACTTTCGATTGTAAATATTGTTATTAACCGCGTGCGAGATGTTTTTTCACATGGATCTTACATTTCATTTCCGTTATTATAATTTTTAATTTCCTCAACATGATTTTCAACACGTCTCAAGCTGGATTGAGTTTGACAGTGGTTTGTGATGTGTGGAAAATCATGTGTAAAAACTGAAATTTCATTTCCGAGCAAATACACCATTTGATAGGTGTTGAAAAACATCTTGGAGGCGGACATCTACGAAAGAGACTGAGCAACAGTATTAGTCAAACTGGTAAAAATAACAAGAAAAAAATACACTCACTCACGGAAAATAAAACTATCACTCCGAGGAAAAAAATAAACACACCAAAACGGGAAAATATGTCAAAAAATAAAACATTTAATCGTAAATAAAACATTCGGTAAAAGACCAATAATAAAAACCAAAAGAAACATATTCCAAAAAAATAGTTTAAAAGAAATATAAATAGAAATAAAATTAAAATATAAAAACAGAGTTGCGATAAGAGCGTTGAAAAATACATAAAACCATGACAGGAGAAAAAAAGAAAAGAAAAGTTTTTACTCTAGTCTCCGTTCTATTTCTATATAGACTCCGTTCTATTCCAAAAATGACAGTCATAGCTCTGTTTGTGGAATAACCTGCCACAGGAGCATACAATCGGTCAACTAAACATTAGAAGAAGAAGAGGCGGTGAACAAATATATGCACATTCGAAAGTGACTTACAAAACCCGGTAAAGTTTCAGTTCATACACATGATTTTCAACACCCCACAAAGAACTGTAACACTCAATCCAGCTTGAGACGTGCGGTGAAAATCATGCAGAAGAAATTAAAAATTATCATGATGTAAATTAAATATCCGATTTATATTGATTAACATCTTGCACGCGGTGGATAACATAGCGTGTACATTCGAAACTGACTTGGAAACCACTGTAAGCCGAGTAACAGTAAGGAAACGAGAAAAGAGTAACATTTCAAATTATATATAAAACATAAAATGCATAAATTAGAATGTTTTTGAAGTAGTTTTAACATTTGTAAGCCCAAAAAAAAGAAAAAAGGCAAAAGTAGCGTAATACGTAATTTTCTAAAATGGTTCGGTTGCCTTTTCCAGAAATGCTGGACTCACAGCTGGTGTGGGCCCGCGACATACAGGATGGCTACATACAGGGGCGCATCACCGAGATCGGTGCGTCCGAGTACGACGTGCAGCCGGTCGACAGCAAGCTGCCGAAGCGAAGCTGCATCCCGGAGGACATCTTTCCTTCGTGCGAGCGGCCCTCGGACAACGATGACAACTGCGAGCTGATGTTTCTGAACGAGGCCACACTGCTGGACAACATCCGGAACCGCTACTACAAGGACAAGATCTATGTAAGTGTGCTGCGCTGTTGATTACTTCTTACTTGCAACAGAGATTAATATTGTTTTTTTCTTCTCGTTCAACTTCTGCACAGACCTATGTGGCGAACATTCTGATCGCGGTCAATCCGTACAAGGAAATACCGGACCTGTACTCGACGGCCACGCTGAAGCGTTACAGCGGCAAATCGATCGGCGAACTGCCGCCACACGTGTACGCAATCGGTAAGGGCGTGCGTCTTTCGCTGTTCACATTGGCCTATCCATACCCACGCTTCGTTTGTTTCGTTTCGTTTCTTTTTTTCGGTTATACCCAGCCGACAAAGCGATTCGCGATATGCGCGTGCTGAAGATGTCGCAGTCGATCATCGTGTCCGGCGAGTCGGGCGCGGGCAAGACCGAAAGCACCAAGTATCTGCTCAAGTTCCTGTGCGATTCGGTCGCGGCGGCCGGCCCGATCGAGCAGAAGATACTGGACGCGAACCCGATCCTGGAGGCGTTCGGCAACGCGAAGACGACGCGCAACAACAACAGCTCGCGGTTCGGCAAGTTCATCGAGGTGCACTACGACAAGCGGTGCCAGGTGGTGGGCGGCCACATCTCCCACTACCTGCTGGAGAAGAGCCGCATCTGCACGCAGAGCCCGGACGAGCGGAACTACCACGTGTTCTATCTGCTGTGTGCCGGCGCCCCGCCGGCCCTGCGCGAGCGGCTCGCCCTCACCAAGCCGGACGACTACCGGTATCTGTGCGGGTGCACGCAGTACTTTACGCACCCGCACACCGAGTCGCGCATACCGGCCGGGCACAAGTCGCGCGTGCACGCGGCCAAGGGCCCGCTGAAGGACCCGATCCTGGACGACTACGAGGACTTCCGGCAGCTGGACGAGGCGCTGGGCCGGCTCGGGCTGAGCGAGGCGGAGCGGACGCAGATCTACTCGCTGGTGGCGGCCGTCCTGCACCTCGGCAACATCCGGTTCGAGGAAAACCCGGAAGACTCGAACGGGGGCTGCCGCATCACGCAGGAATCGCAACCGTCGCTGAACGTGACCGCCCGGCTGATCGGGGTCGACCCGTCCGAGCTGCGGCAGGCGCTGATGTCGCGCGTGATGAAGAGCAAGGGCGGCGGCATCAAGGGCACGGTCATCATGGTGATGCTGAAGGTGTACGAGGCGAACAATGCGCGGGACGCGCTCGCGAAAGCGCTCTACTCGAAGCTGTTCGACCACATCGTGTCGCTGATCAACCAGAACATCCCGTTCCAGGCGTCCAGCTACTACATCGGCGTGCTCGATATTGCCGGCTTCGGTACGGCCTGAACCCGCCTGTCCGTGTTTTCGTTTTCTTTGCAGCTTAAATGATTTTCCCGGGTTTTTTCTTTCTCTTTCCTTCCAACAGAGTATTTCACGGTCAACTCGTTCGAGCAGTTCTGCATCAACTACTGTAACGAGAAGCTGCAGAAGTTCTTCGACGACAACATTCTGGCGGCCGAACAGGTGCTGTACGCACGCGAAGGTCTCAACGTGCCGGAAATTAAGTACACCGACAATCAGGACATCATAGGTACGTACTGGGGACGATGGTTGAGGGCGCGATGATTGTCATGAATATGATTTGACTAATGTAAATTAAATTGTTACTACCTCTCTAAATATTCCACATTACTCGGGCAAATGAGGATATCCAATAATTTATCTCGGAACATTGCGAATACAGTAGAACCACACATAACGTGTATACGTTCCAATGATTCACTCGTTATGTGGGAGGCTATTTGCCATATAATTTGTATGAAAAGTAAACGTATGGGTCCACCCACGCAAATCTGCTGATATCAAGGGCATACAAGAAACTGAAAAAAATGAACAATTGTGTCTAGGAAGAGCTTGTTGCACATTTAGACATTTCCGCTAGATTTATTGTCACCACAATTGTAAATGTCTGTGTAAATATGAAGCGAATTCATTAGCATAATACTCGTCAATATACCACACACTTCTCCACCTGGCAATAGAAGTGCAGTGTTTTCGGAGTCAATCTAGAATGTCAACAATAGTTTTCATTGCTTGCGAGATATTTTTCAACAGCTGTCAAATGTTATATTTGCATCACAATAATAGTTCAGTTCCTGTACATGATTTTCAACACGTCTCAAGCTAGATTGAGTTTGAATAATGAATAATTGGGTGTTTCTAACACACTGATGTGCAAAAAGGTTATACGTGCAAAAAAATATTCAACCCCATGTCCTCGGCGTGGAGCAGTGTGTTCGAGAAATGTGCCGCAGATTCAGAATTGCATCCGATGCATTCAGGTATCACCAACGTTTTCAAGCATCATACCGCAGTCTTGGCATTGGCTAAGACAGATTCGGGAAGGGGTCCCGCGGTCTTGAGATAAAGTGTGAAACCCTGTAAAATTGAATGCAGAACAACGGTTTAATTTCGCACATCGCTTTTCCACTTTTCCAGAGCTGATTGAATCTAAGTCGAACGGCATCTTTACGCTGCTGGACGAAGAGTCGAAGCTGCCGAGACCGTCGTACGCACACTTTACGAACGAGGTACACTCGGCCTGGAACGGGCACTACCGCCTCTCGTTCCCGAGAGCGTCCCGGCTGAAGGCGCACCGTTCGCTGCGCGACGATGAAGGATTTCTGGTGCGCCACTTTGCCGGTGCCGTGTGCTACAATACGGTAAGGATTGTGATATTTTTTAATACCACTCTTGTCTGCTCCTTTCTCTGATGGCTACAACACCATTTATAATTCGCTTATTTTTACTACCTACCATCTTCAGAATCAGTTCATCGAAAAGAACAACGATGCGCTGCACGCGTCCCTCGAGGGGCTGGTGCAGGAGTCGGAAAACGCGCTGCTCAACGCACTGTTCAGCGGGGGCGGCGCCGGCAAGTCGCCCATGAACGTGGGCAAGCTGTCGTTCATCTCGGTCGGGTCGAAGTTCCGGTCGCAGCTGGGCGAGCTGCTGGAGAAGCTGCGCAACAACGGCACCAACTTCATCCGCTGTATCAAGCCGAACAGCCGCATGATCGACCACGAGTTCGAGGGCAGCCTGGCGCTGGCCCAGCTGAAGTACTCCGGCACCAACTCGGTGCTGGAGCTGATGGAGTACGGCTACCCGTCCCGCGTGCCGTTCAACGAGCTGTACAACATGTACAAGAGCTACCTGCCGCCAGAGCTGGCCCGGCTGGCGCCGCGCACCTTCTGCGAGGCGATGCTGATGTCGCTCAAGCTCAACTCGAACGAGTTCAAGTTCGGCATCACGAAGGTGTTCTTCCGCCCCGGCAAGTTCGTCGAGTTCGATCGCATCATGCGCTCGGACCCGGAGAACCTGCAGGCGATCGTGGCGAAGGTGAAGAAGTGGCTGATCCGCTCCCGCTGGATCAAGTCGGCGTTCGCAGCGATCTGCGTCATCAAACGTAGGCAGCCTTCCATCCCATCAGCATATGATTTGTTTATTATTTTTTTCTATCTCTAATTTTTGCTCTTACTTTTGTGCTTTTATTTTCCTACCGGTTCATTCACCGCGTACGTACGAACCCTAACACTTAACACATTGCGTTTTTTGTTTGCCCCCATTTCCCCACCACTGTGCAGTGAAAAATCGCATCATCTTCCGGAACAAATCGGTCGTGCTGCTGCAGAAAACGATCCGCGGCTACCTGGTGCGCAAGAAGCACCAGCCCCGCTACCGGGGCATCGCCAAGATCAAGGCGGTCGAGGACAACCTGCGCAAGATGCACGCGATCGCCGAGCAGCTGAAGGCGGACCGGGACAAGATGCAGGCCAACATACGAGACGTGCAGGCGTCGCTGACCGCCGCCGTCGCGAAGATACGGGCGAACCCGTCGATCGGGGCGGCCGCCATCGACCAGCAGTACGCGGACATTATGCGCAGCATCGACACCAACATGAAGCTGATCAATGCCCGCCTGCAGGAGCAGCGCAATGCCGAGGAGCAGGAGCGGCTGAACAAGATCAAGCTCGCGCTCGAGGCAGAGCGCCGTGCGAAGGAGGAGGAAGAGCGGCGCCTCAGAGAGGAGGAAGAAAACAGGAAACGGTAAGCGAAATATAGCACCAGGCCACTGCTTTTGGCATGTGGTTTATAGGGTTTGCCGAGTCAACTTCCAATGTATGCAGCATTTTTCATTCCTTGCGAAATGTTTTTCAACAGTTGTCAAATGTTTTTCGTCATTAGTATTTGCATTGTTATAAGTATTGTTGTTATAGGGTTTTCCAAGTCACTTTCGAATGGGCCGAATTCACCGCCTCCAAGATATTTTTCAACAGCTTTCAAATGGTGTTTTTGCTTCATAATGAAGTTTCAGTTTCTACACATGATTTTCAACACATCACAAAGTCAAACTCAATCCAGCATGAGATGCGTTGAAAATCATGCTGAGGAAATTAAAAATTATAATGATGAAAAAGACCTATAAGACTGATGTGGAATAACATCTTGCACGCGATGAATAACAACGGTTACATTCGAAACTGACTTGGAATTCCTGTAAATTGTTATTAGTATTTGTATCACGCTTATGTTTCAGTTCTTCCACGTGATTTTCAACACGTCTAAAGCTGTATTGGGTTTGACAGTTCTTTATGATGTGTTGAAAATCATGTGTAAGAAATTAAACTTTATTGTGATTCGAATACAATGCATGACAGCTGTTGAAAATCAGATGTTCCAATTCGAATCTGGCTTGGAAACCCTGTTGATTCTTATACTAAGAATGTTTAACGATTCTTAGTATAAATGTGGAAAAATATTTAATATTTTTGTTTTCATTCCACTTTCGCCGCACAGCAAAACGGAGATCGAGGCCCGCCGCAAGGAAGAGGAAGCGAAGCGCCTCCGCCAGGAGGGTGAGGACCGGAAGGCCGCCCTCGCACTGCAGGTACTGTCATCCGCCCTCGCGTTCAATATGGCGGCCAAAGAGCTCCGGTCGCTGCTCGACCAGGAGGAGCGCGCCCGGCAACTGACCGGCACGAACCGCACCGAACCACCACCGTACGCTAATCGGCACTCTGTTCTACCACCTACTCAGGCACAGCTGGAAAAGGAAGCGCAGGAGGACATACAGTACCGGCAGCAGCTGGAGCAGGAGCGTCGCGACCACGAGCTGGCCCTCCGTCTGGCGCAGGAATCGAACGGGCAGGTCGAGGACAGCCCGCCCGCACTGAGAAAGTATGCAAACCGCGATCGCCGCCGCCGCCGCCACACCGCCACGCTGGGTTGGAACCGTGTCCATCCTCCGTGTGTGCGTGTTTGCGCGTGCGTGTGTGTGTCTGTGTGTCTTTAGCGCTAAAGCACTAACCATTTTGGTGTGGGTGGGGTGGACCATCTTGCGCATCAATCGGTTGTTCGTTTAGTTCGTTCTAACATTTGCTTCGCTCTAACAACGGCTGCTTCGGCGTGTACTTGCGTGTTGTCCCCTGGGTCGTATTGCTTCCGCTAGTTCTGCTTTTTGTACATTTTATTGGTGTGGGGTAGCTAACGTTGCGGTATTTCGGGTCTGTTGGTTGGGTAAATGTGTGTTCCATTTGTATGTAACGTAGGTTCCTTTCACGGCGTATCATTCGGTAGCAGATTTTGGAGAGTTTGGTGTCCACCTTTCCCTGGATAACTTGTATCTAGCGTTTGCGTAGCTCTAGGAAGAACTCTAAATTGCCTGCTCCGCTATCTCTGCCTCCCTTCTCTTCACTAACCACTGTGTAATTACCACCGTACCTTTGTCGCTCTTAACTCAATCACTATTCGTTACAATAACACACCATCTCACAATCCCCGTCAGACCTCTTTGCATCTGCAATCGTTTACCGGATAGTATTTGGGAGTATACAGAGCCGCTCCACTATTCTAACCAACGTTTCGTGTCCTCTAAGGCGTCATCCATCAATTACGTAACGCAAAAATTGCAAATTTTCAACCCCCTCCCCCTCTGGTGTAACAAACTGTAACGTTGGAGAAACCCACCTTCCCCCTAATTACGTAACTGCTGGACCCCACCTCCCTCCAATAGCTTAGTTTATTGAACAAAATATTGTGTAAACTTTTTTTCTGGTATATTCTCAATTTTTTAAATGAAGCAAAAACAAATTGCATTTTATTTTATATAGAGTAAAGTTGTCCCATGCAGCAATCAAATTCAAAAGTATTCTGATAATCGGATCCTCAGCACGGTTTGCATTGTTCTTGCCTCACAATCATAAGAAGCGTTTATCATCCAGCCATCTTCCTGGTACTCCATCAATATGTCCATCTTTCCAGAAATGTTTCTTTGGCTTTAGATGTGACTTTAAATGTTTCTTTGTTGTAGATGTTAGATTAGATCATCAAATTAATTATTCTATTTCACATAACATGTTACGCATGTCTTTTAAACTACGAACAAAAGCGGTAATATTTGTAAGATAATCTGCTTCATTTTCGATGTATTTATAAAATTACGACTAATGATAAACTCTGACCAAAAAACGACTGACTGCAACAACTCCTTCTCCAATTTGTTTGAAACGATTTGGGTTTGTAAGGAGTTGGATTGGTATAACATCTGTTTACAGCGTTACAGATGATTTTTGTGCCATTTGTTTCCAATCGCGTGTCGTCACTTGCGAATCGCATGCTACTATCATCAAATGCCTGCCTGAACAATCAAGTGGCACGCACACTGTGCGTCGTCACAGTAACGGAATACAACGTTACTGCGACGACCTTGTGTTAAGTTTTTCCGTCCAAATGAAGGACTGTTCGGCAACGTAGTACATATAAAGTAGCGAGATCTCTTTTAGACCGGCATAACCGCGAAGGTTGTGAAGTCGCCCAGAAGAATCATCGTTTATTCTTCTTCTTTTTGGCTCAACAACTGTTGTCGATCAAGGCTTGCCTCTGTACTACTTATGGGGTTGGCTTTCAATGATTTTTGGATTAACTCCCCCCTCCTCCCCCATAGCAGGATAGTCAGTCCTACGTATGGCGGCACGGTCTATTTTGGGCTTGAACCCATGACGGGCATGTTGTTAAGTCGTACGAGTTGACGACTATCCCAAGAGACCAGCTCAATCCTCGTTTATTACTCATTTGTTATTCGAAACAAAATCATACATTTTATTTTGCGTTACGTAACAACAGTTAAACCCCCCCCCCTCCTCCCCCATGTAACAAATCGTAACGTTTGACGACACCTCCCCTACCCAAGCCTACCAACGTTACATAATTGATGGATGACGCCTAACGACTGCATACTGTTTCTAACTCCACTACTCGGCGCCGCTCCTGCCATCTGGGTCGTATTGTATGCTACTAGCTGTACGCAATAGTTTAACAACAGACACACGCACACACACCGACACCTACACATTTCTAGCTCTTCGCACCGACCCCGCCCGTTAAAAAAAAAACACAATCACCAGCATTTCTATTTTAACTACGTTTTGTTTCAATGCGTTTGTTTCAACTCCCATTTTCTCCAGCGGTACGCCAGAGGTCACGCCATTGGGCAACGCAAACCGATTGATAAGGTACATTTGTAAAATACTACATTACACACACACACATTATCTCTCTCTCTCTCTCTTTATCTCACCAAAACACACACACTCATACATGTGCACCTTTCGTTCCCGTTTTCCTCTGTCCCGTGTTTTCCTTCCTGTCCATCTTCTTTTTTTCCTCTGTTTGTTTTTTGTGCAGAAATATTTTTCATACTGTTTTTGTACCATTTAAGTTCGATTGTTTATCTATTTTTTGTAATTTTTCTTTACTGTTGTGTTATTTTTTCCACTTTGTTTTACTTATTAAGGTTTTACAATGTACGATATGGTTTTGTTTTGATTTTATTGAAATTTAATTGTGTACATTCAATTGGAGAAAACATAAAACGCTTTGTGTCTCCTATTTCATTTGGAGATGTTTTGCTGCACAGTTGTACGAAATTAATATTTTTAAGTGCAGGAGCGCTCAAGTCTTTTCCGCTCCCTTTGCAAATGTGTCTCCTGTACAAAAACAAGACTGTACATACAAAAAAAAATGTTAAAAAGCGAGTGTTTTTTGTTTGATAAGTTGATTTTTTGTTTTTCTTTTCATTCCTTTTCATACAGCTCCTATTTTGAAAATGAATTATATAAGATATTTTTTACGTCCATACCCTAATCTAATTCATTCATCTTTTTAAATCCATCTCCTTTCATCTTTCTCGCTCTCTCACTATCTCTTGTTTTCTCTGTCACTCCCAAAACTCTACGGCATCTCTTTTTTTTTGCCTAATTTATTGCAAATTCTAAAAAGGGTGCCGTATGGTTTGTGACATCTCTCGGCAACAAAGTAGTGAACAATTGTCGCTAATATTTTTCTTTTTCACTCCCCTCTCTATTCCATGCCAATGATTTTACGCCAGATCCGAAGCGATCCGTGCACAACAGCAGCTGGTTGAGAAGCAGAAGCACGACCTGTCTAAGTGGAAGTACTCGGAGCTGCGGGACGCGATCAACACCAGCTGCGACATCGAGCTGCTCGAGGCGTGCCGCCACGAGTTCCACCGCCGGCTGAAGGTGTACCACGCCTGGAAGGCAAAGAACCGCAAGCGCACGACGATGGACGAGAACGAGCGGGCACCGCGCAGCGTCATGGAGGCCGGTAAGTGGATTGAGAAGCTGTGAGAAGCTCTTCCCCCAGCAAACCACTAACGGAGGGGTTGTTTGTTGTCTTCTTCTAGCGGCCCGCTCGCCGCCGAGACTAACGCCGAAGCAGGAAATCGTGCCGACGGGCAGCGTGCATCGCTACTTCCGCATACCGTTCGTGCGGCCGAGCAATGGTGGCGGCCCGGCCGAGATCGGCACGGCGGCGGCCAACGCGGACGACAGCAAGCGCAGCTGGTGGTTCGCCCACTTCGACGGCCAGTACGTGGCCCGCCAGATGGAGCTGCACACGGACAAGCCGCCGATACTGCTGGTGGCCGGCAAGGACGACATGCAGATGTGCGAGCTCAGCCTGGAGGAGACGGCGCTGACGCGGAAGCGCGGGGCCGAAATCCTGGAGCACGAGTTTAACCGCGAGTGGGAGCAGCACGGCGGCAAACCGTACAATCGACTGAGCGCTAGGAAGTAGCCGACGGGCGGGCGTTCGAGGGACTGGCCCTGGTGGGCGATTCCGGTTCCCCTGCTCCCCAGGGCGCCGCCAACCCCATCTTGCGAAGTTCCGCTTTTTTTGTGTTTTAGCTAAATTTAAGTCAACCCCTCCCCAGTTGGCGTTTGCAGAAAACAAAAAGTTGCTGCACGGGCACACGGGCTGACTAATAATATGATAATCCGCCGACCCGGTCGCAGACCCGTTGCGCCTAGGTTGACTTCTAAATATTCTTAATCAGTATCCTTTATTCCTTTATTCCATTCCGCCAGCATTCACTAACTTTTACTACGAAAGAATGGAGTATTATTAATATTATAATTACTATTACACTGCAGCTACTTGGCGCGCTGCCTGGGCAGAATATCAGTTTTCCCCCCCCAAACCAATCTGTGTAAATGACGTGCAACATTCTGGTCCTTAGAGCGTTTAAAAACAAAACGTATTTCCCCGGGCCCCTGCATATATTTATACGCATATTATACATAAATATGTTATTGCCTGTATGCAATTTTGTCTCATTCCAAGGTCCTAACAACGCCAAACCAAATGGTGCTACTGGATAGAAGAAGAAAAATTCCAATCCGTTTCCCTCCAGGGAAAAAGTGTGTGTGTGTGTGTGTGTTACAAGGAGAAGAAAAGTACCTTAGTAGCGTTTTCCACGCCAAACCCGTTGAAGCGCGGCACACTTTTTGCGAATCATCAATTTGATATCATTTCGAAAGTTGCGCAATAAACGCTCCAGTGCCAGCGTGCATATTAACTACTTGTGTGTATGTGTGTGGAATAGCTTTAGGTGCTCTTCTTCACCCATCGCCCGGTTCAATCCCCGGGTAGGTGCGTGCGAAGTGTGTGTGTGTGTGTGTTGGTTTTGGTGCCTTTTTTTAAAAAAATCAGTAAACGATGATTATAACAACCATACAGTTAGCTAACGTTACTATTGGCATATGAGAATGCAGGGATGAGATTAAACAGTATATTTGCACGCACCCCTGTAGCACACTATCAAGACACCAGGCAATACCAAACGGACAGTCCCAAACACGTGGGTAGGGTGCAATGTGGTGTTGTTTTTTTTTTGTCTGGACCGAAAGCGCGCATTAACTTTGGCGTTTTGTGAGGATAATCAAAACAGAAGACAAGGAACTGCAGTAGGGCAAAGGGAGAGTAGAAACAAATTCGTTAATGCAAGAGAATTGAAATGAAGCAACTAAGAGAAACAAACAACAACAACTACAAAAAAGAACTATAACCAATAACGTCAAACGTTTCCATCGAGACTGGTTTTTACTACTACTGCTGTTGCTGCCAGGCGCTGATGAACCCTTTATTATATTATTATTCTATACATATATTTACTTGGCGAAGGGAGGAGATGATGCAGATGCGAACCAGAATTTAATAGGAGAATTTATTTTGAATGCCTATATTTAACACGGGAGAGGCAAAACGCAAAACGGCCGTGCGAAAGGCGCTTGCCGACAAAGTCTAAAATACGGAACTCTAAAAACAAATAAACGAACCAACACTAAACAATACGGATTTAGAGCGCGAGAAGGAGTGTGCGAAAGTGATTTCCAAACCTCCCGGCGGTGGGGGTTTTATTCGTTTTTGTTTTTTTTTTTTTTGGTTTTGTGTGTGGTGTGAATGTGTGTGCAGTTTTATGTTAGTTAAAGAAGCATTGTGAAACGGTTTTTTTAGTTCTTGTGCATTTGAGTGAAGCTAAAGGGAAGTCTTATTTATTTTAATGGTCTGTTTGTGTTCTAAAACGGTTTTACACTAATCTATTTCAACATGTAATTCAGAACCATAATAAAGCCGACGAACAGTGGCATCGAAGAGCTCTCAAATAAGAATAACCATATGATTTGCTTTTCTGTTTGTAATATTGTTTACACCAAAATTATTATATTCTATTGATTGCTGATGATTCTTGATTGTTCATATAGTTTTCTTGTTCAAATATTTGAAAGCTGAATGAATGGATCAGGAAAACTTTCGATAGTTTCAAAATGGATTGAAATTTTAATTTATTATAATTTAAATTATTTATATTTATTATTATTATTTATTTATATTTCTTTGCTGCAACATCCTTAGTCTGTTTAAGGCTGCCTATATATTACAGATGGGTTTAGTATCTATCCTGATTTATTGGTCCTTATTGGACTAATCTATTATAGGACAGTCAGTACCAAAACGTGGGAGGACGAGGGGAGGCTCTCGGTTCATAGGAGGCTTGAACTTACGATGGGAATGTCGTTAAGTCGTGCTAGTCGACGACTTTGCCATTTTGTGAGCGGCTCACAAGTTTGTAAATAAATTTTGACAGATAACATAACATTTACGTAAGCATCACTTTTAGCAAATAATTGTTTCTTGTTTTGAGGTAATATTTTAAAATGCGAAAATAGCTGTTTTTAAAACGTGCGAAATTGCAACTGTCAAAGGTTTTACTCTGTACCCAGCACGATTGCGAACACAAATTCACAGCACTTCAATATCAGTTACAGTCTGTTCCCGAGATAAGCGTGCCCGAATCATCCGAATAACATTCATTTTATAAATCGACCTGATTTCACACACAAACGGTAAAACCTATTGTTGAATTCAATTTATCTTAAAGAAACAATTTATTTTTTAAATTGAATTAAAAAATAGGCTTTACCGTTTGTACATTTGAACATTTTGACGATCTCGTTATATTCCAAACATGCTATGTCTCTTCAAGATTAATATCGCTCGAATGTGAATTTTCGAATTGGCTTCCAAAATTCTCTAAGATGAATTTTTTACCAATAGTTATGTTAACTGTCGATCAATGGACAGCTAAGCACGGTTTTTTCTCGTAATTTTTTGGATACTTCATATCACTTTCATTCACAGCAGGTATCTGAATATCTCTCCAAGCTAACGGTACCTTGAAGATTCATCATAAAGAGATTTCACTGTATGTGTCTATAGAACTAGATAAGTGTTGGAAATAATAACAAAATAAAAAAAGGTATAGGAATTCTGTTATCATGCGATGGTCGTTACTTCGGACAATAACATCAGCAGCGAAATCCGGAGACGTATTAAGCAGGGGAATTGTGCATACAATGGCCATAGCCGACTGCTGAGATCCTGAAGATATCAAGACCGCACGAAATGTGAGATATATCGCACATTAATTCGCCCGGTGGTCCTCTATGGACTAGTATAGTAGACTAGTAGTAAGTAGATAATCTGATTCAGACTCATGAATGTGACTTAATCTTTGAAATGATTCGATGAATCTCAGATCACAGATCTCAAAGGTTCTCGAATCTCAAAACATTCATGTATCTCGAAAAATTTATGAATCTCGAAAGACTCATGAATCTCGAATGAGTCATGAATCTCATAACATCCATATATCTCTTAGTTGCTTACTTATCCGGCGCTACAACCGCTTTGCGGTCTTGCGCCTTCGTCTGCCAGTCCGTTATCCCGGCATTAATGGCGGACGCCACCACGCCAGCTTGCCACCTCAATTTGGGCTTTGTGGACGGTCTAAAAAGACTTTACGGGCTGGGTCATCCGTTCCGTGCGAACAACATGGCTAGCTCACTGGAGCCTGGCGAGCATGATACGCTGTACGACAGTGTAGTCGCCGTACATCTCGTATAGCGCGTCACCACAGTGGTTCCTCCATTGGGTTCATCAATCTCCGAGGATTCATAGAGATCAAGCTTCTTATTATCCTTCTTCTACGTGAAACATCCTAAATGATCATGCCAGCCTACACAGACTTTCTAGACTTCTTGGCATGTACAACACAGCCGGATTTAGTTTGCTTTGCTACGGGGAGACGGTTCATGCAAGGTTTGAAACCACAACGAGCATGTTGTTAAGTCGTGCGAGATAGCCACTGTACCACTGTATGGAAACGAGGAAATTCCATATGTTTTAAATCACACATCTCTAAAGATTCATGGAATCTTGGATAGAGAGAATCATGAATCTGTAGAGAATCAAGAATCTGTAAAGATTTACGAATCTTTAGAGATTCATAAATCTTTAGAGATTCCATTCGAGATTTTAATCACTCCTCCCTGAATAATTATATGAATGAATCTCAAAGAAGGATTCATAAAACCCAACAGTATCATGGACACGAGTCTTGGACCATTCGAACGCTAACGCACTGAGCATGTTTGAGCGATGTGTTCGATCATGGAGTTTGGAGGAGAAAGAAGAAACCACGAGCTTTATGAGCTGTACGGTGAACCAAGCATCCTGACGGTGGCGAAGTTTGGCAGGATACGATGGCTGGGGCAGTGGCGGATTAAGGGTATCGGTATCGTTTTGCCCTAGGCGGAAAGCCGAGCTGAGGCCCTCTGTAAAAGGTACATGTTGTTGTGGCCGGGGGGGGGGGGGGGTGTTAGCGGCACTGAACTTGCTGTTAGGAAATTTAAATGTCGTCGGGGGTGCAAATGATTCGCCAGCCTTGGGGCCCCAACGGCCATCCTTCCGGGGGCCCTTGTCGCTAGTACTCTGTCCATACGGCAAACTATAGAATGGCGATCTACGGGGCCCCTAAATCGGCGGGACTCCAGGCGACCGCCTAGTCCGCCTATCGTTAGATCCGCCACTGGGCTGGGGCATGTCATAAGGATGCTGTACTCATGCCCCACCAAGAAGATGTTTGACAGCGATCCCCAGTTCGGCATGAGGCGCAGGGGATGGAATGGAAGGATGATGGAATGGGATGTCGGATGGAAGGTTGCAGCCAGGGACCAAGCATCCTGGAGAATAATTGTGGACCGGATCATGTCAAGAAGACGTGTATCGTGATCGCGAGCAGGCCAACAAGAGAGAAAAAGAGATGTGTTGGAAATATGATTTTTATCTATAGAATGCATGCATTTATAACAAAAGTATTTCTATGTGCCAAAAACAATTAAAAAATAAGTTCGCACAACGGTTGTATTCGACCGGTGCGTTTGAACATCCAAAATGCGTCCCTTCAATTAGCGCGTGGTCACGGAGGTGACAAAATGTTGAAAAAATTTTCAACTTCGTCAAAATTGCTTGTCAACTGCAAAAAAGAGCTTTTCTCGTGGCCGCATCAAAAATATACACAAGAACGACAAAAAGCTCAAACATCTGAATATTATTGATATTTTATTTAAGAAATACAGAAGAACGGCGATTTTCCGGGGACGGATTAACCGGCGGGCGGCTTAACCGTGCGCATGAATTTGACAGTTGGTCTGTCGTGGCGAACATTTTCTGCGATGAACCGGTTAGCAAAAACATTTGTTGTGCAGGAATCTAGTGTCTAATGATATTTTTTAATTTCATTGTTGATAAAAGATAATTTTAAATTTATTGTTATTGATTCAAATAATATTCTACTTGTGATTAATCGATTGTGAATTTCTAGTAAAACCAGTGAATTTTAAAAAATTATATGAATTTGACATTTCTTCCGTGGAAATCGATTAACCGGCATCCGCCCGGTCCCGAGCTGCCCGGATAATCGGCGTTCTACTGTAGCTTTTTACGCTTTTTCGCTAACGTCAATCATTTCACTTTTTTCAACTTTATTTTCTGGCTGCTCCAGGTTACGAAATTTGGACACAAGATCACGTTTTGAAAAAAAAAAACAGCATTTTGTCACGGCCTTGCGCCTAACGGTTTCGACTGTCACGTTTTCAAATTGGTCTGCCGGGGTTTCGAAATGTCAAGCAGTGCTGTCATTGCTGACAGCTTCATGTGTCCACCGCTTCATAGCCGCGGACAAAAAACACACACGAACACACCAACACACACGCACTCACGTAGCCGCAATCGGCGAAGTTACAGGAAGGAAAAAAAACCGAAGTTCTCCAGCGAACTGAGGGAACGAGCGAGAGGGCAAGACTGCGCACAGGAACGCACACAGTCACCCCGCTGGGAACAGGGCAGTGACAGCAGCAGCCAGCTATGGCAGCGCAGCCAGCAGCGAGCAAACACAACCAGCCGCACCAGGGAGAAAGTTGAAAATAGTGAAAATATTACACGCACACACCCGCGACCCTCGCCAAGGGTGCGAAAGAGAGAGCGAGAGTGTGAGTGGGTGAGCGAGGGAAGTGCGTGATTGCGTCCGGGGAAAGGTGTGCGTAGTTGCTCGGACAATCGCGTGCCTGCCTTTGCGTGCGTGTCCCGCTGGCTGTGTGCGTGTTTGTGTGTATGTGTGTGTCGAATCGTGCGTGCCCGTGCGTGGCGCTGTGTACAGTGTGTATGTGTGTATGTGTGTGCGGACACCCGTTCGGGCTAACGGGTGTTTTTGGTGCGATCGGGATTTTGGGTGCGGTGTGTGTGCGCGCGCGGTGTACTGACCTGACCTGGCAAAACGGGTCTGGTGTGTGTGTGTGTGTGTGTGCGCGCGTTCCGTGTGCGTGAAAAGTGCGTGAACTTTCCCTCGCGTGAGGCAGCAGCAGCATCAACAGCAGGGCAACAAACCGACAACCGACCGCTGCCGCTGGGTTAGCACGGAGTTCTTTTTTTTTGTGGTGGCGCACCACCACAACCACCTCCACCAGCAGCAACAACAACAACAACAACACAGTAGTGCATTTGGCCAGGTGGTCGGTCAGTCTGTCCCACGGTTTGGGAATCGAAAACCCAAAATCGTTGTGCAAACCGGGGCAAGCGAAAGGGTCACCGACTGGAGAGGACGCAAAAGAAACAAAAGAAGCAGCGGCGGCGGCGGCGGCGGTACAAACACCCACACGGTTGGCCATCAATCAAACAAGGAAGAAACGGGGGAAAAGAATACACACACCAATAGAGACGCTCGCAGGCAGCCAGTGGCGAAGAGGAGGTGCGCTCTCTCTCTCTCTCTGGTCGCGAGTGCGTCACTCCCGACCAATTCCCGGACGGTTCCAGCACCCGTCCGCGAACAAGAAAAGAAGGCAGCGAAAAGGTTTAGCGGCGGCGGGGCTCGCCCACCGTCCATCGAGCACCAAACCGATACTTCCCATTTCCCCCGCTTTCCTGCAGTGCCAGCACCGCTGCCCCATTCACTAGTTTGCAACAATTGCGCTCGTGGCCGCTAGGGCGAGCGCGCGGGGACAAATCGGAAATTAAATAAAATAAAACCACACCGCCGCCGCCGCCCCGCGCGATACGGCGACACGCTCTAACCGCGCGCGCGTGTGTGTGTCTGTGTGTCAGTGTGTGTGTGTGTCTCCATCATCATCATCATCACCCATCAGCGCTGCCTCAGCAACAAAACTCAGCAACAATCAACTCGGCAAGCTCGGTTTGCCCCTCAAAGAAGCAACAGAAACTACTCACAATCATCAACGCACCGTTTTCCCCAACACCAAAAAAAAACTACTTCGCGCGCCTCGCGAAACGCAATCAGCCGGATGAACTTTTCGCTGTCCCGCAAAAGGAGCAGCAGCAGCAGCAGCAGCAGCGGGGAGTGGCAGCGAAGGGTACACTGACCGGGAACTTCCCTCCCCACTACAGCCCGAAGTACCGTATGAAATCAGCACGGGTCCGCTAGTAGCAGCAAAACGCAACCAGCGAAAGAAAAATCGCAACCCCCCGCACCCTAAAACACGCCCGAAAATTGGGCGATAACAAGAAGAAGGGGGAAAACAGCTGGACGCGCGCGCGCGTGTGTCTGTGTGCGAGTACACGCATCGGTGCCCCGCGTGCCCGCCATCATCTGGTCGCTCCGCCACACCGCACACCGCAGGCAACCTTTAAACGCAATCCGCCACACCTCCGGCGAGGGACATACCGGACCCGGCTCGGTGTGCGTGTGCGCGTGTGTGTGTGCAGTGTGCGTCCCGGATACGGATGACCGTATCCCCCGGCCGGCCATTATGGCTGAGGAAGTGACGGCCGTGCTGCGGATGAGCAAGGATGGGACGACGTTCGGCTTTCTGCTGCGCCAGATCGACATCGGCGAGCATGTGATTTACAAGATCATCGAAAACACGCCGGCTGACATGTGTGCCAAGGTAAGCGGAGGGTGCATCCGCGGTCGGGCACCCGGTACGGTCTGCTTAGCTGCACCATCACCACCCAGCCCAAGTATGGCTGCACCATACAGGGAAACTCTCACAAAAAAAGACTAATACACTTGCAGGCCGCACGCTCACACTGCCCGTCGCTAATGATATTGTTTCAATCTGTTTTTGTAGGTCGAAATCGGTGATATCGTGATGAAGATAAACGGCGTGGATGTTACTGGATTGGCAACCAAAGATGGTATTTTTTGTTTTGTTTTAGCTTGCACACATACACCCACCAAACGACACACACCACCTTTCTACTAGCGCCCTGCATTCGCCCGTCCACCAGCTTTCTCCCTGCGAAACACACCCTTACCCCTTCGGGGGCATCCCTTTTCCAATTTTCCACCACCCTTTTTCCCGCATGTTTTCACGCGACCCACAATGCGACCCACCCATGTCGAATGCGTTCCTCCGTAACCGCTCTGATCGCCATCTGACTCATCAACCACATGTGTTTTTCTCTCTCTCATTTTTTTTTTTTTTTTTTTTTTTGTGTGCGTAACGTGTTGCCGTTGCCGTCGTCTATTTCTAGTGGTGAAATGTGTGCGGGTTTCACCGAACCCGATGACGCTGCAGCTCCGAAAAGGTACGCGGGACCATTCCAATGCCTTCGCTAGTAGTTACGCTACTTACGCGGCGCTTCGACTTCGTTTTTCTTTGCGCTCACTCCCCCCCTCTCTCTCTCTCTCTATTTATGTTGTATCCTCCTCGCCCAGATCCGCAGGTGAAGAGCCGCGTGTACGAGATGATTAAGTCGACCTCGCCGGAACGGGTGCTCCACCATCAGCTGCACCAGCAGCAGACGCCCCCGGCCCAGGGCCCGGAAGAGTTTACCGTGGTGCTGCGGCGCAAGCAGGAGGACACGCGGCTCGGCTTTGTGGTGCGCGCGACCGACCTGCTGGATCACGTGATCGTCGAGATACGGCAAGATTCGCCCGCCGCCCTCTGCGGAAAGGTGAGGTTGATGCGCTGCTTGCGCGACGAGGGCTGGACCCGGACCGATTCTTTACGCCAAACACATGTTTAAAGAGCGTTTGTTATTGGATTTTTGTTACCCGAACTGACTGACTGAAGACGATTTTAATCCGCCTGAGATAGCAACAAATTTAAAGATACTGCTGTAGGATTGCAGGGTTTACCAAGTCAGTTTCAAATGTAAACATTGTGATTCACCACGTCCAAGATGTTATTCCACATCGATCTGACATTTCATTTCCATCATCATAATTTTTAATTTCATCACCATGATTTTCAACACTCCGACGGGCTGCTGTCATCGTTTTTTCACCGGGGTTTGAAGCCGGATCGCGTTACCCATTGACAGGTGAAGCGTTGAAAATCATGCTGAAGAAATGAAAAGTTATTACAGGCTTTTCCAAGTCACATTCGAATGTGCACTTTATTATTCACCACCTCCAAGATGTTTTTCTACAGCTTTCAAAATGTGTATTTGGGTCATTTGGGCCAAAGTTCAGTTTTTACACATGATTTTCAACACATCATGAAGAACTGTCACAACTCAATCTAGCTGGAGACGTGTTGAAAATCATGTGGAAGAACTTAACTATTATGGTGATGCAAATATAATATTTGCCAGCTGTTGAAAAATATCTCGCAAGGAATGAAAATACTGTAGACATTGGAAATTGATCGGGGAAACCCTGTATGATGGAATATCAGAGTGTTGTGGAGTAACTTCTTGCACGCGGTGAAAAACAATGTTTGCTTCGATTACTCTTTGAAGTTTGCATTTTTGTTTTTAAAGTTAATACAGTAGTGCAGAGAAAATCAGTCCTGAATGGTAGTTGAAATTCAAATAGCACTCAAATCGGTCGACTATCGGTGATAATTTTCAAATAAGCTTTCTGAATTTTAAACGTTAAGTATACCACTTGTTTTTATTGCTGGTTGGATCATTTTTTAATTTGCGGAAGGACTTTCCTATTCGACCTTAATTCTAACATTGGTTAGACTGTCAGACAGATAGAAAACCGAACAAACAGTTAGGATACTCACTTGTGGACACCGTTGGTAGTTATGTTTTATGAGCATGGCTGTTATGAAGGAATTAATTAAGCTTAGTTCTTTAGATTAATTTAACCTAGTGACGCAAAATTTTCCAAATGAAATTGTTCTATAGTCTTTAATCAATCATGTCAAAACTGTTTCAAATAACCCAACTATTCAATGCGAATCCACTACTTGTTCTTACCCAAACCAGTGAAGATCATCTGTATTAATTAATCTAATGTAATATAATTTGTTAAACTGTTATCCAATCGAATTTTGGTTTGGACTTCAGAAGAACTTATTTCAAATCGTCAAATTCTCGATCAATTTCCCGTTAGAGTTCTGATTTCAAGAACGATAAGGGAATGTTGCAAATAGGTAGTGGAATATTGCAAGCTTATTGTGAAAATTTATTATCATATAATACAGTGCTGTAACCGAATTGTGGATTTTTGTAACCATAATGTGGAGCTATTCACAGACGGTGGATACCGCTGTAAACATCCCAAAACATTTTAGTTAATTTTTCTTAATTAACATGTTTAATTTTGACTTCGCGGCAGAATTTATTTATTTAATTTTGGATACCAGTGACGGATGCCGCACGAAAACAACTCAAAATGATGTTTTTTTTTAGAAAACAGATGCTGATCAGTAGCGCCTCGAAGCTGTTTAAACCGGCTATCACGGTCTGATGGCAGCTCCACAGTATGCTTGCAACATTCCATTATGTTCCACTATCGGTTTGAAATATTCGCTTTGACGATTGAACGATTTCACTATATGGCAACCTAGACTATAGTCTGTATGGATAAAATATGTAATGTCGAATTAGTTATAGATTTTCCATATTATGAAAATCAGACAACTTGAGGAAATCAGTGGTTCGGGCAAACTCGTTCGTTTCATTTTCACTCATAGAAACCTGGAAGAAAATGTAAAAAATCATAAAAAAAAATACTCATAAAGCTAGGGCTAACACCTCTTTCAACTTATGAACGAAGAATGCTTTTTGACGAACGAATACCAGTAAAACCTAAATAGACTTTTGATGTTTAGGCCTTGCGTGAAAGTGAACGTAAATGACCTTGCGTGATATATTTCATTTTCATCAGAATATGGCTTATTGCACAACAAAAGATAGGATATTTGATTTCCGAACTATTTAGACCGTAAAACATATTAGGGCCTATTATGTGACTCGTGTGTTTGAGAAAAAAAGTATCAAACATGCTCATTTTCTATTACGATTCGTGTTAGAGAACTCGATTTGTGTCTGGTTTGATATATCTAACTGAACGAAGGTCATCGACACTATTGACATAATGAATTAACTCTATTTTTTGTTTTCCCAATTTCCGTTTTTTACCGTGATCCAAGTGAGGAACCATAAGAAACTACATTTTAGAGCATTTTTTTAAATCAACTTGTTTTATAGTCGAAGTCAAAGTATTTGGATCCTTTCTTTTAGTGTACGATAAGCTATATTCTGATAAATATTTAATGAAATATCGCAGAAACTCAAATAATGTTAATGAGACTTAATTCGCTTTTATGTGATTTATTCATTTATTTATTTTCTTTTATTCGATTACATCTATGTTTTCTTTGAAGACAATGAATATCTTGTAGGATAGTTTGTCTAGCTCTTATTTTAATTACTTTTTTTTTCTTTACTTCTTCCTATCCCTGTAGGTGGAGGTCGGCGATGTTTTCTTAAAAATAAATGACACGGATGCGCAACAATATTCCCCACGTGATGGTAATAGTTTTGGGCTTATCTTCAAATTCATCATAACACGCTCCTTCTCCAATTGCAATACAATTTCTTCTTTTTTGTCGTTTCATTTTCAGTATTAAAATGTTTAGGACTTGCTACGGAACCGATCACGCTGCGCATGAAGCGAGGTAGGTGCAGTGAAAGAGGATTTCTTTTGTAACTTCAGTAACCTCTGCTTACCCCCTGCTTACGCTTTCCAGATCCGTGGATAAAGAAATACCTGCGCGAGCAGTACCAGCACGAGGAGCAGCAGCTCGTGCTGAGCGACGACTCGATCGAGTCGCAATCGTACAAGGTGCGGAGCGACAACACGAACGGTTCCTCGCCGTCGCTGCCGGCGTCGCGCCTAGCGCAGCCGAAGCGCTCCAAGCTGCTGTCGCTCGACTCGGAGCCGAACCTAAACTCGCCGAACGCCGCCCGGACGCCCGGCAACGGCAACCCGTACGCGGTGCGCGAGTGCCTGTCCGAGTCGGCGTGCCGGCCGTCCCGCATACCGCAGGCGATCGCGCACAGCAACTGGAGCGCCCCGCAGTCGCCGTCGCGGGGGCGGAAGCCGCCGCGCGCCTCCCAGATACCGACGGCCCGGCCGGATCTGCTCAAGCACCAGCGCTTCGTCATGACCGGCGAGTCCCAGTTCGAGTCGCGCTACTACGACACCACGACAACAACGACAACGACCGCGGTCATTAAGGAGGTACGCTCGATCCGTGTGCAGTTTTGGATAGTGTTGGGTTTCATGAATCTTTCGTTGGGATTCATTCATATGAATCTTCAATGATGAGTGATTCGAATCTCAAGGCAAATCTTCAAAGATTCACCAATCTTCAAAGATTCACAAATCTTCAAAGATTCACAAATCTTCAAAAATTCACAAATCTTCAAAAATTTAATTTTTAAAAATTCATTAATCTATAATCAATAATGAATATCCGAGGATTTATGAATCTCGAAAGATTCTTGAATCTAAGAGATTCATAAATCAATTCAAATTCATATATCTCCAGGGGTTTATGCAGTGCGGCAAAATGTCACTGTCAATGTCATACAAAAATCTGACTGAAACAAAATCCATATCAGCGTCACGGACTCAATTGTGATAATCAGAGATGATACTCAAAACAATTAGTGTGATCGATATATGCTTTATGGCATTTTTGCTACCATCGCTTGGCAATCACTATGTCATTACTGTGTTTATACATTACTGTGTGATAAGTTGTGCAAAATGTCACCGACATAGTCATGGCAAATTTCGACTGAAACAAAATCCATGTCAACATCACGAGCTCTACTGTGATGATCAGAGGCGAGCCTCAAACAGTTGGTGTGACCATCACATGTTTGCTGACATTGTGTGCAATTAACTCCTGGTCAGTCACTCAGTCGCGACATTTTCAGTCGGTGATCATCGCGATGGTCATGGGATACATGCGGTGCTTGCGAGTGGTTCTAAGAAACACAATGAGTATGTTTTCTCGGTTTGTTTGACCCAACAGATAATCAAAACAGACAGAGGGAGAAAGCATGCTCATTTTGTTGCTTGAGCCCTCACGCCAAGTATATTCCAAAATGTCACCAAGCATGTGATTGATCCTTCAACTGTTTGAGTCTCGTCACTGATCATCTCTGTTATGTACGTGAGCTGATTTGAGCTTCGTTTCAGTCATGAATGTTTGTGACTGAAACAGTGGCATTTGGCAGCACTGTTCACAGCTAGGAAAAATCATGATTATGCTTGCGCCGGCATTAAGCTAAGCTTGTCAGTCAGAGTATCGCGTTGGACTCAAGAATTCGCATGTCGCGTTCGGCATATCATGACGCACTGTTATTCAGTATCAGCAATGAGTATCAAGCTACCACGGATATGCTCATTGTTTTCGTTGGGGAAAATCTCGTGATGCTCATGACATTTTGCAGCACTGGATTTATGCATCTTTATGAATTCTTGATCCTTGAGATGCATTAATCTTTCGAGATATAAGAATCTTTTGAGATTCTTTGGAGATTCATTAATCTTTGGAGATCCATGAACCTTTGAGATTCACGAATCTTTTGAGATTCATGAATCTTTCCAAATGAGATTCTGATTCATTGAATCATTCATGAATCTGAATCAGATTGACCCAACACTAGTTTGGAACCGAGTGTGTGATATTTCTTCTGCTACTTTCAGCCACCGGAAAGCGTCCGGGACTCGCCAACCAATCAGCGATTTGGTGGCGTCGGCGGCAAGCGCAAGAACGCACCGCTTGTCAACTACGATACGCTTTCCTCGTCCACCAGCCGGTCGGATGAGAACAGCAACAGCAGCTGCCTGATGGAGGATAACGCAAACAACGACCCGACGCAGCCGCCCTCGCCCGCCTCCCCCCTCTCGCCAACAGATGCGGCGGCAGCGGCCAGCGACAATAATGGCGGTAAGCTGAACGTCAACCACGGCTCGAACGGTAACAACAATCTGCCGGAACTGAGCAAGCCGGCGAACCGCAGCAACGGCGAGGGCGGCACTGACGGTGGTGCGAGTGGAAACCAAAACGCATACAGCGGCAACGCGACGACAGCAGGCGATGATGCGGCCGCCGGTCGGGAGGGCGCTGCATGGGCGAAAGACTGTGATAGTTCGGCCGGCGGTGATGGTGGTGGTGGTGGGGGCACGCGGACGAACAGTGAGGCCGCCGCCCGGCAGCGCCATACAGGGGCGGGGTCGCGCTCGCGGGGCGATCCGAGCGAGATTAGCTACTCGGTGCCAACGTCCCCCACCACGTACAGTGTGGGGGGAGGCGGCGGAGGCGGTGGTGGTGGCGGTGGCGGTGGTCCCGGTGGAGGCAGCGAGTATCATCATCACCATCATCACCACCATCATCTGCTGTCGTCGGGCGGTGGTGAGCAGTATCGCAATAACAACGAGATGGGCATCAACTCGCTACCGACGAGCCCGGAGTATGGGGGCGCAGCAGGAGGAGGTGGGGGCGCAGGAGGAGGAGGAGGAGGTGGTCAGCAGGTGTTCCGGTACGGGGCCGGCTCGGTGACCGAACACTCCTCGAACGGTGGCTGTGGTGGTGGTGGCAGTGGCGGAACGGGCGACATGAGCAGCGGCGAGCTGACGGCCAACACGAACATGAGCTCCGGGTCGGGCCCGGCCAGCGGCATGATACGCAAGTGCGACGCGGCCGGCTTCCGCACCAGCCGCTCGGAGGACCATCTGCAGCAGACGCAGCGAGACGGCGGCATCGGGGCGGTGGTTTCGATCGACATCGACGAGGACGTGAACAGCTCACTCAACACGCTGCTCGACACGCGCCACGATTCGCAGGAGTACGCGGTAAGTGCTGTTCAGCGCAAATTTTGGTTTAGTTTTTTTATTTATTTATTTTAACTTACTATTGTCTTCCTCGTGGGGTTAACAAACATAATTATACTTAAAAACTAAGGAGCAGAGAAGAGTAAAGGCACAAACAAAACAAAGGGGAGGGGAATTTATGGAGGGGAGGAAGAGGTGGGGTTACGAAAACAAGACACGGATACATTATAGTCGAATAAGTGATGCGAATTGTTGAAAGCTGATAGTGCCCTTAAGGTCCAGGTCATTAGCTCCGTAGCGAGTATGGTGGGATGGAGGATATATAGCGGGGGTCTGTAACGCAGGGGACGGGATGGAGCATATAACGGAATAGAAGATAGGAGAAAAGGAACATCAAGGTCGTTGGAGAGGATACTAACAATAAAGCATTTTGGGATATGGGAATGTCGGACTTCAATAGGCTCAAGCCCTGGAAGACGACAGCGGATGGGATAAGAGGGGAGGGTCTGTTGAGAACTACCAATGAAGCGTCGAACAGCTACACGCGTGACCTTACGCTGAACACTCTCCAACCTGGCCATCGCCACCGAGCCTGGGGCGGACCAGACAACCAGCAAGCACAGAGCCTTAAGACAAGATGGATCCCTGATCTCAGACGAAAATCTAACAATTAGACCCAGCGATTTGTTAGCTTCTTTAAGGGCGCGTTCAATATGAACATTGAAAGACAGCGTCTCGTCCAGCCAAACATCCAAATCCTTAACCGATGTTACATGGCTAATAGGAGTGTTGCACAGTGTGTAATCTTGGACCATCTTGTTAGATCTGCCAAAAGAAATAACACAAAATTCATCGAGGCACAATTGAAGACCGGTACAACGGCACCATATACAACACAACAATCTGAAAAAGATCGGGAAAAGATTTTGATGTCATCTGCATATAACAGAAAACGATCAGGAAGGAGGGACACAATCATTTAGGACAGATATGTCAAACTGATGACCCGTGGGCCCAATGTGGCCTTATGGTTTGGCCCGCGACCGCTTGAGCCAAAGTTTATTTGTAGAAGCATTTCTCCTTCTACAGTACATGTCAGTTAATTCAGGACTCTTGAAATATGAAGAGGTTTTTTAACTTCGCAGGTTTCTCTATGAATTGTCAGATCATGCATCTTCATAAAACCTTGTAGGTTTTTTTCCTATCTTTTCTCTAAGCATGATTGCATAATAAAGATAAAAAATTGCAAAACTTTTGTAGTCATAGAAGGAAAATCAAACAGGATCATTTTGATAAAACTGAGCATTCAATTCCGTATAATTTCAGTAAAATGGTTAAAAAATCAATGAAAATTATGTTATACCTTTTCCGATGATGAAATTTATTAGCAAAAACAAATTTGATGAACAATTCTTAAAAGTAATAACTCACGGTTTAGTTTCAACCTCATACACAATCGTGAATGTCTTACTCATATGTATGTAGTTTAGGGAACATTACTTGTTTTTATTGTTAGCCATCAATCAAGGCATTTGGCGACCAATAAAGCAATTTCTATATGAAAAATGCTTGTACAAATTAACTAAATCACTCAGCCAACAGGAATTAAAAACGCAAACTCTTACACTTTTTTGGCATATTGTTTTGGAAAAGGTCGAATCCATCATTAGGCATACTAAAGAATAGACCATTATATTTCTGCAAACCGTTTAGAAATTAGATGAAATCAGACGTCAGTACAAACACGTGTTACTTTTGATAGAATGTGACAAACGATCTATATCAGGCTTCCATCAGACATCCTACCAAGACCAATGTGATAAGATAAACTACAGATGGGTTTATGACTCTGATTTTGGTGGCCGTAATGAACGAATGAATAAACCGTGCCCCCATACGTAGGATTGACTATCCTGCTATGGTAATAATAAGTCACTGAAAGCCAAAGCTCACTTCACTAGTGGGTACTGGCAGGCCTTGACCGACAGCGGTTGTTGTGCCAAAGAAGAAGAAGAAGAAGAAGAATGAATGAAGATTTCTATGGAGATTTGCAGGAAGAGAATAACGGGTACTAAGGACTTGTGTGACATCTTCCACTCCTCTGTAAAGATCTGAACTGGACTGACCGACCTGTTGTAATTTATGGACTTTAGACAGCATCAAAAGTAAGAATTTGCTAGAGGCCTATGACCAATTGAAGATAATCTGCTACTGCTACTTTTTTTAAACTTTTTGTACATGTTTTTGTAACGTAACTATCGTCTCAGAATGAAAAGAGCGACTAATGATCTGATTTTTTAACATAACATCATATCATATCATTTTATATATCATGTAAAAACTAGGCCGCGATCCGTGCTACTATTTTCAGTGGCATTTTGGCCCGCCGGGTCAAATGAGTTTGACATCGCTGATTTAGGAAGTGAATGAAGAGGAGAGGACTTAGGACACTTCCTTGAGGTACCTCAGAACAACCATCAAAGGAATCGGACAAATCAGTCAGTATCCTGACGCTATACTTTCTTCCAGTTAAATAGGATTTAAACCATGCTAGTATTCTACCCACGACGCCAAGACGATCGAGTTTAGCCACAGTTTAGCAGGTCAAGAGGCAGACTATCGAAAGCTGCTTTAAAATCCATATAAATAGTATTGGTTTGTCGAGCAGCCACCATGCTTTTAAGAGCAGATGAGCCGAGACACATAAGATTGGTGGACGTGGAACGTTTGGGGAGAAACTCCATTTTGATTTTGATGAGATATATGGTTAACTATGCAGGATAGGAGGGAGGAGTCAATAATGGATTCGAGGACCTTGGAAGGAGTCATTTTGTATTGGATTCAATTGGATGTTTTGTGAAAATAATCTAATTCTTTCAATTTTTTTCCGCTTCATGCATTCAGATATCGGAACGCGAGCGGTTTCTCTGGTCGTACAACGCGCAGCCAGCTCCAAAGACGACGGCAGCCGGGGGCGGTGGCGGGACCGAAGGCGCGACCGGCCACGCCAGCGAACCGGGTGGTGCTGCCAGCGTGGTCTCGCCCCAGTCCTACTCCAGCTCGGTCAGCTCGTCGCCCCAGCGCTCGGCCAGCGATAGTCCGGCTTCACCTACCTCCGTCTCGAGCTCGGTCATGTCTTCCTCTGGCGGGTCGCGCGAGCACTCGCACAACGGGCATGCGGGCGGAACGAACAGTTCCTCGATCGCTAACAATCTGCCGGGAGGCAATCACTACCACCACCAGCAGCAGCAGCACTCGCACCATCAGCATCACTCACAGCACCACCACCACCACAACAACCAGCAGCAGCAGCAGCAGCAGCAGCAGCAGCACCATCACCATCAGCAGCAGCACTCCTCCGGCGGTGGCCAGCAGCAACAGCCCGGGTACGGTGGAGGCGGCGGTCGCGATCACAGCGTCTCGGAGGCGGTTTCGAACATCTCCAGCCCCGACTACCAGGACGAGCACGATCTGCTCAGCACCAAGGACCTTATGGCGATGGCGATCAGCGATCCGAGCGACTCCGACTCGACCATCCTCATCTCGGAGAACACGCACCGGTGCGACCTGCCGCTGAGCCACTCGGACCGCGACCACAAGCTGGTGATTCAGGTAAAGTCAGGCGAGCTGGGCGGTGCTGCCGACGGGTCGGCCGGGCGCCACCTGACCGACGCGGAGGAAGACTACGACGGGGCCCGCTGTCTCGCGCTGCTCAAGGAGGCGGAACGGTCCGAGCTGGACAGCTTCGACGCGATGGACTGCGACGGCATGATGCTGCAGATGCCGGGCCCCAACAGTGGGCTGGGCCACGCGGGCGACGGCATGCTCGCGTACGGGGGCAGCGTGACGCGCGAATCATCTCCGCCCGTGTCCGACGATGGTAGCGACGTTGACTCGCTGCACTCGTTCCACTACTCGCCGAAGGCGGTCGATCTGCCGTCGGCCGAGCGGCTGGCCAAGCGGCTCTACTACCTGGAGGGCTTCAAGAAGAGTGACGTTTCGCGACATCTCTGCAAAAAGTACGTTCCGCTTGCCTGGGAGTCTTGATGATTTCAAATTTAATGTTCTTTGTTTTATTTTTTCGTTTCTCTTTGCTTTTCCAGCAACGATTTCAGCCGCGCCGTCGCCGAGGAGTATCTAAAGTTCTTTTTCTTCGAGTGTCTCACGCTGGACAAGGCGCTGCGCCTCTTTCTGAAGCAGTTTTCACTGACCGGCGAAACGCAGGAGCGGGAGCGTGTGCTGGTACACTTCTCCAAGCGATACCTGGACTGCAATCCACGCTCGTTCAATTCCCAAGGTGAGAGAGAGAGCCAATTTTTCCTTTCCGTTTTGCAATGCAGCGAAGAAACTAGTAGCCCTTACTCCGAACGCTCGCTGAAAATGATCCTATGTTCAAGTATCGCTCAACACTTTGAGTGCCAATCCATTTTTTGCTTTTATTTTCCAGGAGGTCATGCACTTTTTATTTACTTTTCTGATGGTGAACATAATGCATGTCAATCCCTTTTTGGAATGTTTTCTTGTTGTTTCCTCATTTTATGTTTCGATTGTAAATAATTACTATTTTCGATATATTTTCTCGACCTCTGGCCATTTAGGGGTATGGATCATAAAACAAAAATGGGAAAATGATCATCTACGAAAACCGTAAAGCAACCATAACTCTGGGTTTCTCTAGCCGTTACTAGGCGCAGTGGTCCGTTACTATCCTGGATAGCGTCCTTTTCATCGAGTCAATCTTTGGAGGTCAAATTTTTCAGCACATTTTTGGAGCACATTTTTCAAACACTTTTACGAACCCTTCTGGGGTGCGTCAAGGAAGTGTGTTAAGTCCACTCCGTTTTGTATTATTTGTAAATGACTGTACTATTATCCTTCCATCTGACGGTTATCTTCCCTACGCAGATGAGATAAAGATCTTCTCTCCTATCTCCACTATTAATGATGCTGCCACTCTCCAAAATCATCTTCATAAATTTTCATCCTGGAGTACGTCAAGCGGGCTAGAACGCTGTATTGATAAATGCAGCGTTATCACTTTTGGTCGCCCTTGTAACAGGATTGCAACCGCACACATTCAGTGATATTCCTGTTCAACGTGTGCATGTAGTGAAAGATCTTGTCGTATGGATGGATGAATCATTAACATTTAAAGAACTACTATTAGAAAGGCTTGGCAAACTCTCGGTATAGTGCCTAGTGTACCCCATGAATTTGATGATCCGGAGTGTTTAAAGACTTTGTATTGCTGCTGGGTTAGACCGATTTTAGAGCATGCTTGCATAATATGAAACCCGGCTGGTTGAGAAAGCACAAAAACGATTCACTCGTATTCCACTCGACGAGGCATTTAGAGCATCAAATACACCAGTTCCAAACTATGATACACGCTGTCAGCTGTTGCAATCAGAAAAGCTGAATGTGCGCTTCTTTCAGGCGAAAGCAATGTCCATCGCTAATATTCTGCACAATATGATCGATTCTCCTTATTTGCTGAACTGTCTCACCTGGAATTTTACGAACATTTTTTGTAGAATTTGGCTTTTTCGGTCGCAAATATTGCTGACCGCTGGTTTAATATAAAACTATTGCCGGAAGAAGAAGTGTCGTATAATGATGTAGTATGATGTAGTGCGTGGTAAGGGTGCAGTCCCGTAATACAACTGAAAAAAATGCACGTCGTGGGCTCAAGCCTACTATGGACCGTCCTCCCGTAGCTAGGATTGACTATTCGGCTTGCATGGTCATCTGAATAAGTCTCGAAAGCTCAAATAGGTCAGCATATTGACGAGTGATGTAGTTCTAATGGCAATTAATGTATCCTAATCTTTGAACTCGCACTTCGCACTCAAGAATATTTTTCATACATTTTCAATTGTTACAAACAAATGAAAAAAACTAGCAGGAAATTTACAACTGCTAAAGCCCGGGATACAGCTCGAATGAAAATGAACGTTTTTTTGACATATTTCATTAAACATTAATCAAAATATGAATTATCGTACATTAACAGAAAATGAAATCCAATTCCTCAACTATTTAGACTATAAAACATGGTAAAATGATGAATTGAATGAAGTTCCTTTTGATTCGCCGCTGAACATTATTTATTCACGGCGAACAAAGCGGGGATTTGCAATGAAATACATTTTACTTGCAGTCTAAATAGTTGGGGGATTAAATTTCCTTTCTTTTGATGTACGATAAGCCAGAAACATCCGTTTTACTGGACATTTGACTCTTCACAGGCGAAGTCTATAAAATAAAGTAAGCCTCTAAATGAGCTGTTTCAAACAAACGTTTGAACAATATAGGAGGATACATTCTCACTCGCCAAATAGAAGAAGAAGTTGTACAATAAGCCATATTCTAATTAATATTTAATGGAATATAGCAGAAAACGCCAACATTTCACGTTCAATTTCACTGGAGCTGGGCTTAAACAACAAGCTCTTCCCAGGGACAAACCGATCAAAGATCGTTTGAAATTGTTATTAGGTTTGTGCTGTGATTGAATGAATTTGTGAGTTATTTGAATTTGTTTCCTTTTATTTCCGTGAGCATTATTCGGACGAAACTGTAGATCTACAACCACGTGTACAAAACAATGGAATTTGTCAATTTTGGGGAATATTAAAAGAAATACTCAAACAATCGACCACTTTTTCATGAAATTCGCCCAATAACAATGACAAGGAACTATTGAACTAAACATTTGCGTGGTTGGAACTAATTATTTCACTTGTAATAAAAATTATATGGAAAAAATCTCCTGCATGTAACGGCTTTTTCGTAAAACGAGCAAGTTACTGAAACGCATTTAACTCGTTATGTGGAGTTCAACTGTATTGAGTAACACTATGCTAATAACTATTACCAAAACACAACTCAAACACAAGAAAACAGTCAATCGTAACAAAAAAAAATCTCGAACTTTCACGCATTGAAGTCTACATCCAACTATAATAAAAATGTATATTGAATTTATTTGATTGTTTCTTTAAATAAATGTACTGAAGCAAAAATTACGTGCTTAAATTAATGTATCTTTCTACACCCTTCGCTTAGATGCTGTGCATACGTTGACCTGTGCTATTATGCTGCTAAATACGGACCTGCACGGACAGAACATTGGCTCCAAGATGACGTGCGCCGAGTTTATTGACAATCTGAGCGACCTGAACGACGGCGAAAACTTCCCCAAGAATGTGCTGAAGCAGCTCTACTATTCCATCAAGGAGAAGCAGCTCGAGTGGGCACTGTATGTGTTATCTTTGCACTTCTGTTTCGATTCCCCTTCGACTTTATCTTTATCTCTCTTTCTCTCTCCCTCTCTAACACACTCTCTGTTTATCGCTCGTTCTCGTGCCGCGATTTCTCCAGCGACGACGAAACGGATCCAAAGTCGGGCAACCGCAACGGCGACGGCAACGGCAACGGTGGCAATGGCAACGGGCTCGGCGGCAACGGTGGCGGCGGTGGGGACGGTGGACCGACCGGTGGCAGCCTGCAGGGGCCACCGGTCGGGCCGAACCCGTTCCTCGAGGCGCCGCCCATGTTCGCGGCGGTCGAGTACAAGAAGGGCTACGTGATGCGCAAGTGCTGCTACGACACGAACTACAAGAAGAGTAAGTGTGGGGGCGCAGGGCTACCAGCTAGGTCGGGACGGGGACCGGGCCGACACCGCCCGGACCACCCGAACGCACCCCGTTATTGATTGATGCAGCATGCTGCGGGTTTGTTTGTTCGCTTGCAGCACCGTTCGGTCGGCGGTCGTGGAAGATGTTCTTCTGCACGTTGCGCGACCTGGTGCTGTACCTGCACAAGGACGAGCACGGCTTCCGGAAGAACCAGATGTCGGACAACGTGCACAACGCGATCCGCATCCACCATGCGCTGGCGACGCGCGCGAGCGACTACACCAAGAAGCAGCACGTGTTCCGGCTGCAGACGGCCGACCAGTCGGAGTTCCTGTTCCAGACGAGCGACTCGAAGGAGCTGCAGTCGTGGATCGACACGATCAACTTTGTGTGCGCCTCGTTTTCTGCCCCGCCGCTCGAGGGCGGTGTCGGCAGCCAGAAGAGATTTCAGCGACCGTTGCTACCGTGCACCCACAGTCGCCTGCTGTTGGTAGGTTTCAAGCGTGGGAAAGAAGGGGGGAATTCCGGAGCCGATTCCGGAATCGATTTCGGAAACTGAATCCGTACCTACTATCCAGAATCGAGGAAAATTTTATTTTCCCCATCACTACTTTTTTATGTATGTTTGTGCTGAATGTAACGTTCGTTCGTAGATCGTTTACAAGTAAATTTGGATTCCTTATGGCCTTTAATACATCATAGGCCCAAACGCCTATTCTTATGGAGATACTGAAACTGACTCCGATTTCGAAGCCGATTCTGATTTCGGAACCTATTAGGATTCCAGATCCGATTTCGATTCTGGATCCGATTCGGAAACCAAATCTGATTCCGGAGCCAATTCCGGAGCTTATTCCGATTCCGAAACCGATTTCGGAGTCGATTCCGATTACGGAGCCAATACCGATTCCGAACCCAATTCTGATTGCGGATCCAATTCCGGCGTCATTTCCAGAGCCGATTCCGGAGTTGAGGCTGGAATCGATTCCGGAATCGGAATAGGTTCCAGAATCATAATCGGCTCCAAAATCGGAATCGACCTGGGAATCGCAATTTGTACCGAAAACGGAATCAGAATTTACTCCAGACTTGGAATTATCCCCGGAATGAGAATCAGTTCTCAAATTGAAATAAGAAGTTTCAGAAGTGAAATCAGTCCTTGAGTCTCCATGAGCATTGATCGTTTACAACTAAGTTTGGATTCTTTGCGGCTATCAATACGAAGCATCATTGGACCCAAACGCATATTCTTAAGGAGATGTCGAAACTGACTCCGATTCTGAAGCCGATGCTGATTTTGGAGCCAATTCTGATTCCGAAACCGATTATGATTCCGGAGCTAATTCCGGAGCCGATTCCGGAATCGATTTCGGAAACTGAATCCGTACCTACTATCCGGAATCGAATCCGAGGAAAACTTTATTTTCCCCATCACTACTTTGTATGTATGTTTGTGCTGAATTGTAACGTTCCGTTGTTCAATTACAGCGCGATCAATTGTCATCGCACGAGCGACAAATTAACAAGATAATGACCCTGCTGGAGGAGCACAAGATGTCGACCGCACCACCGAAAGGGCTGGCCCTGCAGAACTACAAGGAAAAGGAGGTGTATCTGCAGTATGAGGTGAGTTTGGGTGCGCCGCACTCACATTTGCAATTTGGCTCACACGGTTTGCTTGTTGCCCGCACAGCTGAAGCGATACAAAACCTACTACAACCTGCTCAGCTCGCGGTTAACGATGGAGCCGCAAGATTTCACCAACCAGCATCAGGTCAGTGCGGCCGCCCTGAACGATACTGGCGAGCGGCGGGACGACTCAACGTGCAGCACGATGCTACCGCTCGGTGGTGGTGGTGGCGGCGGCGGCGGAGGCGGCTACGAGTACGGTGCCAACAGTCATCCGGGACCGGGCCAGCAGCGGACGGCGACTAATGCCGGTAACCTAATGCCAAACTTTATCCAGCAGCACCAGGGCCAGGGTGGCGGGCCCGGGCTGAACGCAACCGGCCGGTCTGGGCTGTCGCCGCCGGATACGACAGCGCTCGGGCAGCTGCCCCGCGTCGCGACCGAATCCACCAACAGCCTGTAGGCGTGTGCCACCGGCTGGTTCGGCCCATTCTTCACCCCGATCCCGCCCTCTTAGCGCCACCGGGTCGACCAAACGGTGGCAGACAGCAGCGAGCGGTCGCAGTGAAGGGAAGGGGCGTGAATTTAAACCGAAACACGCTGGGAAACCCGAAACGAAACATTTGTGTGCATATATATATTTAGAGAGATATATATACTATAAACATTACTGGTAGGTGACGCGGTCAGACAAATCCGATAGAAGTATTTCGCACTAGTATTCACAGACGCGCGCGGATGCTTGTCTTGCATTCCAAATTTGACTACGTGTGGCATCATCTGCCTGTCATCCGCCTGGAAAGTTAAATTAGCAACAAAAAAAAAGAAGAAAAACGAAGGGAAGAAAAAGTAATACAAAGGTAAAGCATTAATCGCATTTATGAAAGTAGCGCTCCTCTAACGTTCCCTTCCTACTTCCTACTACCTCCTCCCCCCCCCCTTTCCTTCCGCACTGTCTGTCGTTTCCTACTTAAACACGCGCGGAAGCATTGCCGGCTCCCGGCGCCGACAGTCAACAGCAAAAAGGCACCACCCACTGCAGTGATCGTTAGCATTTATTTAAAGCTTATTATTATATACACACACACACACAGTCTGTTGTATGTCATGTGTAACCATTTGCTAAAGAAGGGTGCCCCCCCTCCCTCCACCCGACTGCTTTTGCGTGACGGTTTACTACTTAGAGCAAAAGAAGGGTTCCCCGGCCGCTTGCAGCTACCGGGCCACGCTTGCTTTCTATTTATTTTGGATGAACTTATTATCGATACGCAGGCAAAGGCACTCATATATATATATATAGCACATCGCGCGATGTGCTTTTTGTAAGCGAAGTAATAGTCACTGGCAGATATAGTTTTTGTTCTCCTCCTGCAACCAAAAGCCAGATGAACAAAACACTCAGTTAGGGCAATTGTAGCGGAGTGCACTATTTCCGGTGGTCGTAGACAGGTTATAGTCAACACACACACACATACATTAGTAGCAGCAGTTTGAGGTGCTTACCATAGCCACATCATCCTGCCAACGGAGCGATCAAAGCACAGCTTTAGGGCGGAGTGGAGGGATCGCGAACTGGCAAATGGGACGTTGAATCACGCGACGTGCCAAAATTACGTTTCAATTACGCATTTTTCGACCGGGAGGGAAATCACCAATCCCCATCGCACGTGGCAACGAGAGAGCCCCCTCATAATCTAATACCTCCCTCCCGACGAAGACTGTTGTACAGCCAAATAGTGAGGTACGCCACCGGAGGTTGAACCACGGAGGAAGCAACGCGATAGGAACGCGTTTCAGGAGGGAAGTGCAGTCGTTTTTGCCGTTTTTCACGTACTAAGCAGGTTGGGAAGGGGTCAGGAAGGCAGGGACGGAAGGGACGCTGCGTTGTCATCACTTTATATAGGCTTGATAGGGTTTATGATCCCAAGCCGTGCTTTAGAGAGCAAGTGTACTCTCGCCGGCCGCGATCGACCATACCGGGACAATTACGCGTTCATTATTTCAATTCTACTGCTATACGATTTATACCTAAGCACACAAACACTTTGATAGGATTGTAGTCAGGATTATGTTTTCCTACGCTCCGCTGAATTTTCCTATTACCGGTTTTGTTGCTCCTCACATACGTAACGGATAGCGTTTATTGTGTACACTATTTCCGTAGGCTTCATCACGCGCGTGTAGAATTGTTTACATTTTTTGTATTTGTTTTTTGTTTCTTTTTTTTTTTGTTTGTTTAGAACTTATTTGCAACATATTATTGGAAGAGGAGAAGGAAGAGGAAGATTTTAGGGTTTTTTTTTTTAAATGAAAAGTTAAAAACATCGTAATCGAGATGATGAAAGCTGAACCGCGCAGTACCAACCCTGCATTTACTGTGTATGAACGCTTTAAAAAAGAAGAGGAAGAAAAAAGACGAAATTATAGAACGAATCCATTAATCGGCCTGGCCCGTGGGATGGGGTAGGGAAGGGTGAAAGAATTCTGGTTGTTGTTTGCAGTGTTGCAGTATTGCAGTTTAGATTTGCTTTTTTGTTTATTTGATTGTTTTTTTCTTAATTACGGTTCCCCCCCCCCCACCCCCAATTAACTCTCTCTCTTTCTCTCTCTATCTATTTTGCTAACGCTTCCGAGTGTAATCTGCTACCTTATTTATATTGGAACCTAGTTCATGGCATACAACAACAACAAACAAAAAAAACTGATGCGAAAACGAAAGGCTGATTTGAGAACGAGAAGACACACGTGTTACAGTAGTGCTGAGGAAGAAAAAAAAGTGGATAGAGAACAAGGGGAAATGAAACGCATCCTAGGTTAGCTGTTCGAATTTTGGTTTGCTGTTTCGCCCCCATGAGACTGTGTGTAGTTTTACATTCTTCCACCAATCGGGCAGGGGTGGCAAACAGGCGAGCGATGGTGTGTGATGATCGTGACTGCTCCTGGTTTGTGTTGGACTTGGCCTTTCTTCTTCTTCTTTTTTTCTTTTATAAAAGGGTTGTGTTACGCGACCGAGCAATAAGTAAGGCGCGAAAGTATTTAGTGCGAAGCAAAACGTCGTTTAAAAAAATATCCATATAGAAGCGGAAGATAGCGAAGCGTAGGACGGTGCGCTAGCAAGGAGCAGGGGTAGGATAGGGTAAGCGAGAGGAGCGTGCGTGCCTGAGTTCGGTTTCGGCGTCTCCAGCATGGTGGCAGGAAGAGGGTGGACGGCATTAGCAGTCCCCCCGACCCCCGCCCCCCCGTTTCGTTTGCAGCAGCAGCAGCAAAAGAAGAGAAGAGCCGATCGATTTCGTGTTATATTCCTAAATACTTATTACATATTACATAGTGTATCCTCCTACTACCCCCTCCCCCTTCCCCCGGCAACATATACATTTGGTCGGTGCTACGAGCCACTCCCCTCCCCCCCTCTCCCTTTCGTTCCCTCTTTCATCCATCCCCCTCCCTTCCTTGCAGCCGACGAGCGATAGTGGTAAAATCAGTGGCATCACTGTGTGTGTCAACAAAACAATTATAATCACTGTTGAACGTTCATTTCACTAGCACGTAAGCGAAGAATATAATTTATATCTTGAAAAAAAAAACAAACCTAACCTAACGATTCGTTGCAGCTGATTACTTGCTTAATTGCAGTTTGCGCGCGCGTGTGTGTGTGTGTGTCTGTGTGTAGAACAATGCAGTTTGCTGGGGGAGGACTGGTAGGAAGGCATTTTTAGTTTTATGTTTAACTCATTACACACACACACTCACACACACACACTGGCTTTGCCGTGGGGAAAGCACGTACTGTGACTGGAAGAGGGAATGGAAAAAAGGTTACAATTAATTTGCATTTAGCTTTACCTTAGCCACTTCCCTCCGCTGTAAGTGCTTACCTTCGGATGCCATCCCACATACCCAAACGGTTTAATATCCGAACGATTTTGTTTTTTTTTTTTCGTTTTTTTATAAGCACAAGAGAATGTATTGATTTTTTTTCATTTTGTTTTTCTCGCGAAAAAAGAATACAATTATACAAAACCACACTTCATGTCTGTACATTGATTTATTTTATTGCTTGTTTTCATCATTCAACATTAACATTGCGCAGGTTCTTCGTACACGTACCTACTGTAGTCGTTTTTTTTCTTTGTCTAAGGACCGCTCTCACTCTCTCTTTCTTTTCTTATGAAGATATGCCTTAATTTTAACTATGTTTCTTTGTTTTTTTGTTTCTTACACATGATTTTGCATTTGTGAACGTTGCTAGATATGACACGTCATTCGTTCTCTTATTTAAACTTCAATACATTTTTGTTTGGAACGTGTTTCTACAAACATAGAACAATATCTCCTCTCCCACGATGTAGCTTCCGGTTTTTGGTTTGTACAAAAATAAAACGTAAAACAATAATACGATTTACATGAAGACGAAATTAAAAACACGCAAAGTGCACAACGATCAATTACTGGGGAGAACGGGCGGGAAGGAGACGAAACGTGCAAAGCAAAGTGGAAGAAAGTCGGAATCCACACGGCAAATATTCATATAAAAGCTTTATGAAATTGAAAAAAATAAATAAATATATAAATGCTTATTGGCGCGATAGTTCTAGATAAGCATCCCCTTCCTTCCCCTTTATCACGCAACACGTGACCGGTGTACTCTGCACTAAGGGTATCTCTTTGTAGAATTCTCCCCCCCCCCCCCCCCCCTCCCCAAATTGTTGCCAAATCAATCATAGTAGGAACGAGAAAGCGAAGAAAATGAAGGACTAAAAAAACAAAAATAAAAGCACACGTGTACTAGTAGACAACTCTTGAGCCGCATAAACTACTACTTATTGGACCGGATTGGCAGAGTGTGTGTGTATGTGTGTCGGATGGGGTTTGTTTGTGTGTGCCGTTGTTATTTTTCTAAGAAACACACGTTAACTGAAACTGATCTTGTAGCCGTTGTGAACATGCTTCGCTGCTGCCACGTGCAGTGTAACAGTCACGGAGTGAAGGCAGTGAGGCCAGGGGTCGAACGATTACCAATCCGGGATGGGGTGACAGGAAGGAACTACTCATAATGTGCAAACCACGGCAAAACCCAACTTTAAATGAAGCTTCGATGTGTGTGTGTGTATAAATATGCTAAAAAGATAGGGAGGCCAATCTTGAACTGGGAGTCTGCACACTAGCGCTTGTTTTTTCGGTGTAATGTTTGTATTAAGTTATTGAAGTTTGAGATTGGAAGAAATATGAAATCTGATAATTAGTGTTTGTGTGTGTGTTATGGAGGAGAGGAAACACAAGAACAGAAACATTGAAAATAGTGTACCACGACATCTCCCGCACTCTCATGTATCTCAGTCTTTCTCTCAGTTTTGTTAAGCGGAGATAATCTCTTCCAAGTCTTCCTCGCACATTGCATTAGAAGTTGGAAGTTGTTAAAAAAGCATTGGATGTTGTAGAAACTTCGTTTGACGCTGTTTCGGCGCCCCCAAAGAACAACAAACGCTTGAACGAGCACAATAGCCTTAATTAGATATTGGGATTTGCACAGCGATCCAGAAACTCTGAATGATTTTTCGCGGCCTATAAATCATTGGATATTCGTAAATCACCACTAACACACACTCACACACCGACCCGAAATTGCTGTGTTGGAAACGAGGAGATTATTCAATTATAGAGAAGAATAGAAGAATAGAGCGACCGGGATTTCTTTTTATATACCACATACACTTTTGCAAAAAAACAAAGAAAATATGAAATGATTTCACAAACATCCCAATATGGTTTAGCTAGAAGTATTCTAATATAGATACAGCAGCATTTCCTTCGGTTGAGGATATTCTAAGGCTCATGGGACTCCTGTCTGTCGCCCGACTGGTTTGACAACTGGTCGAAAAAGCCCAAACAAAAGTAGAACAATATCCACGAGACATGAATGGATTGGCGCATTTTATCATCTTCCAGCAGCACGGACGAAAGAATTGAATGGGGGCGTGCATGCACACAGCACACAATTTACCACAAGTTACCAGACAACAGAAGTAATCATAATAATAAAACAGAAACAAAATCTAGACAACACCCTCACACACACAAAAAAACCTCTGGTGGTGTGGCAGGAGTGGAAGAAATCACGCCTCACTTAATAACGATGTTAGGAGCCATTGGTAGAGTGCATAAGTAATACTTATAATAGTTCTTAAAGTAACATGTGTAATGTTTAACATGAAAGTAGCCTACCCCTTCCTCATCCACTTCCTCCCATTCTCTAACTCCTCACAAGTATCATTGATTGTATTGAATTGATTAACTGTGATGTTCACTAATCCTGTTCGCGGTGCGTGTGTATGCATGTGAGTGTGTGTGTTACGCCACAAATTCTGCTCAAACTTCCAAAAAACTTTCCTTTGGAATCGTAACAGACACACACACATACACACATACACACAAACACGTCCCCGAATCATAAAAACCCACGGACATAGGAAAAAGAATCCCTGGTAAGAGTGTGTGTGAGAGAGGGAGTCAACTTATGAAAAAAGACAACAGACACCCCTTTTACCTCCCCTCCCCACTCCCCCATCCCACGTTACACACGCATTACAAACCCGGTGGATGGGAAAATGAATGAAAAACTTGAGGAAATGTGAAAGAAGACATACAATAAATAAAGTTAAATAGCAAAGTAACGAACAGCAGCAGCTCCACGATGTCCTACTCGATGTCGGTTCCCACGATGTGTTTTTTTTCGGCAGAGGGAGTGTGTGCTCTCGATTAATTAGCTGCGCTGAGGGAATGCGGTTGGTGCCATGGTTAGTGTTGGGTTTCATCAATGTTTTGAACCTCAATAGATTCAAAAAAATCTAAATATTCAAGAGTCTTCAAGGAGGCATAATTCTCTAAAGATTGAAGGATCTCCAAGGATTCATGAAACAATAAGATTCATAAATCCGTTTAGATTTTTAAATCTCCAGGGATTGATGAATCTCTAGACATGCATATATTTCATAAATAATGAATTTGCGCGATCCCAAAGTACAAATTCGTGGGTTTCAGTCCATCTCGCCGTTGCAAACCAGACTATCCGACTGCGTAGTATCTTGGTTCTTGAAGTCTTGAATGTCTTACCTCGTAGGTTGTTACGCCAAGAAGAAGAGCAAGAAGATAGCTCAAGCTCTATCAATCTTTCGCGAATCATGACTCTTAACAAGCAGAGATTCAGATTCATTGAATCATTAAAAAGATTCATTGAGATTCATGAATGTTGAATTCAGCTTTACCCAACACTAGCCCCCGATGTGTAACGCTCAATATCCTAATCGAAACACTTGCCTATCGCAATGACAGAACCGGGGGGGGGGGGGGGGGATAAAAGTTCTAGCCACGCAATATGAAGCTGTGAGTGGCAATAAAAAGGCACCAGATGTGCCTTAGTTATAGCTGCCTTACGAAGGAGTAGGTCCCTACTTTCTATGCGCCGAAAAAACCGACAGCAAATATACACGCCAAAAAGGTTAGTAGAACACGCGCATAAATTACCCCTAGCGGTAGTAATCTCCTGCTCTTTTTTTTTTTTTTTGTTCGCCTTCGCCCAACCGACTTATAATTTGATTAAAGTGGCCCCGGGAAAATGGAATTGTACCGCGCGCTTTGATCGGTTTGTGTAGTGGCTGTATTGGCTTATTAATACAATAATCCCTGCTCTGTCAATGGCCTCACTTACGTGCACGGCTGCTGCTGCGAGATGTACTCGTTGGACGAGAGCTTGCCGGTGACGCTGTTCGGGCCATTGTTGGGCGCGGCCGTCGACCCATTCGCCGTCGACTCGACGATGACGCTCGTGTAGTGCGGCAGATCGTAGTGCGAGTCGGCAGTGTAGTGCGGCGGCGGCTGATTTCGCACCGGCTGCGAGTTACGGTTCGGCACCGGGCCGCCCTTCTTCTCCATACTGTGCAGATTATTATTATTACTGTTAGTGTTGTTGTTGTTATTGTTGTTGTTGTTAATGGCACCATTATGATCATTAGCGCTGGTGGTAAGTAGATGGCTGTTGCTGATGGCTGATGGGCCTCCGCTGCTGCTGCTGCTGCTGCTACTGCTAACGCCGCCGGTGCTGCTGTGCAGATGGTTCAGATTAATGCTGACCGTGACGACGCCATTCGTATCGGCGCCCTGGTTGGTGTCGGTGGTGCTGATAATGATACTGCCATTGCCAGCTCCCCTCAGGTGGTTACTGCTGGCAGCACCGTTTGTCGCCTGCAGCGCGTTGGCACTCCCGGTGGTCGTCCCGTTGCTGCTGACTGTGCCGTTCGCCAGCTGGTGCTGATGCTGGTGGTGGTTGGCCAGCTTCGGCTGCTTGGAGGCGCCCGGTTCCGCCCCGCTGACGCCCGACTCGTCGCGATCGGGCGCTGGACGGCGTGCGGGCGATCCACCGAGCAGGGCGGACGACGACGACGAGGACGTCGACGATACCAGCGGCGACTCGCCGAGCTGCTGCTGCAGGTCGGGATGTTGCTGCTGCCGGAAGTGCCCGTGGGTGGTCGGCAGATGGTGCAGCTCGAACGGTTGCGCGATGCCATCGAACGGGGAGGCCGAGCTGGTGCTGCCGTCCATCGTTGCCGGCGACGCGTCGTACAGAAAGCTGGAGTTTCCGCCGTTCGTGTGGCCTGTGTGCTGGTCGAGCTGTTGGAGTTGATGGTGGTGATGCTGCTGCTGCTGCTGCTGATGACCATTGCTCTGTGCAAAGTCGAGCTGATGGTGGTCACCGTATGTGTTCCCCAGGTCGCCGGCGGTGACATGCTGTCGTAGCACGCCAGCCCCAGCCATGCTCATGCTGCCGTAGCTGGGCGGCGGAGGCTGCTGCTGGAGCGGATGCTGCTGGTGATGTTGCTGCTGCTGCTGCTGGTGATGATGTTGCTGATGATGCTGCTGCTGATGTCCGAGCACACCCTCCGCCTCCGAGCTGCTGCAGCTGTTCGAGCTGGCCGAATACGGTCGCATCGAGATGGGATCCTGCCGGGAGTCGTACCCTCCGTAGAACTGGTCGTAGTACGGCTCCAGAAACGCGTCGCTCCCGTCCGTCCCTGAATGTGGACCAGCTCCGTGGCCTTCCAGCAGGCCGCCGGTCGGGGCCGCGTTCATGCAGTACCCGGTGCTGCCCGTATTCGGCTCCTGCTGGTGGGTCGTGCCGGGCCCGTACTGCATCTGCAGCTCGTACTCGTCCTGCCCGGTGGACGGGGGCAGACCCGTGGACCCGGGATGCGTCACCAGACAGGCGGACGGGGCACCCGGTATCGGGCCGAGACTTGCATCATCGTCCAGGTTCGCGAGCTGAATGAAGGTGTTGTGCTGATGTTGCTGCTGCTGCTGCTGCTGTAGATGGTCCTGGTGCTGCAGTTCCTTCCCCAGCAACCCATACGACATGCTGGCTTGATGCGGTGGCTGCACTGAGGCGCCGCGCCGCGCCGTACCATTGTTGCCGCCCACCACCACGGTACCACCGATCGGGGACATGTGGGCGGGCACACCGGATGCTAGCCCGGAAACGGGCGTCATAGTGGCGGCCAGCGCCGTAGCCGGTTCGTTCAGACTACGCTCCTTATTGCTGGCGGCACCACCGCCCCCACCACCACCACCAGCTTCCGGCTTGACGCTCGGCGACGGTTGGTGCTGGGTGGGCGCACTGTGCTGTGGCTGCTGCACCTCATTCAGCAGCAGATCCTGCGCCTCCTGGTCGCTGCGGGGATAAAGCAGAGCAATATTAAAACATTGAAATCACACTCCAAGTATCGGGGGGAAAAAAACGAAACATCCACTCACCTCAGCACATAGTTCACGCTGACGATGCAGTGCGGGCGGGAGGAGCGCGTGTTGTGCACGACCGTGGCGTACGATTGCACCCACGCCCACCCACCGCCCTTCGTCAGGAAGCGATAGTACTTGGTCGTCACTTGTCCCTTGTACATCACTGTGTTGGAAGAGCGCATCCAAAGGAAGAAAAAAAACAACAAAAAAGAAAGCCACAAAACAAATTCGGTTAGCTAAAGTGAGATTGAAAGCCTGCCGACGTATCGATTACGTCCTATTACAGCCGTTAGGACACTCCGCCGCACACTTACACACTTGATGGGAGTAGCGCATGTGAAGTATGTCCGCTGCGTGGACGTACTGGTAGAGCGTTTTCTCGATCAAATCCTGCGGCTCGTAGCCCGTCAGCTGGGCCACTCTGTGGAGAGAAAGAAAAGGCGAAAGGCCCGGATTCAGCAATTACCGTCACTACTCTAGGCGGCACAAGAGGAGGACGCCGCACCCCATGTATCGTGTTTATTGATTGATTTTTTTTAGAGGGCGAGACAAAAATCCCTTGATGTATTTCCCCCTCCAATAACGAGTGTGCTGACGGAGGCTCTAGTAAAACAAGTGCAAAGTGGTGGCCTGTTTTGTTTTTTTTTGGTATTCCAACAATAAGTGGCAATAAGCACGTGGTAGAAGTAATGCTGCAAGTGAGAAACGAGATTTGACACGTTGCAGGGATTTCCGCCGCTTGGCAAACAAACTCGGCCCGTTAGGGTGCGTTACGCGATGAGTCGTTGGCGAGAGAGGGAGAAGTTGAGCGGCACTGGAACGTCATAAAAGGACCCGATTACAATTTCCCAAGCCCCCCTCCCGGTGTAACGGGGACAGTGCAAACTTACTTGGCGTCCAGGAAAATCAGCTTCAGATCCATGCTGGCGCGAAACATAAACATGTTCTGGTAGAGCTTGATCTCGGTGATGGCGGACGGCGGTAGCGAGTGGCCGACCGCGACCAGGCCCAGGTTCTGGATGCAGCTGTGCCCTTCGCCGTACGTCGCGTCCCCCGGGTAGATGCGTGCCTTCAGGTAGCCGGAACAGTGTATTACCTGCGGAGTGTGGGACATTGGATGTTTTGGTCCGATTCTGGACGCTTGATTGCGTCACCGGATTCAGCACTGACCTTGTAGCCGCTGGTCGTGAGGCCTGCATTTCGCTTCGCCAGCACACACTTCATCCGGAGGAAGAACGTCCGCTCGATCTCGATCGTCTGGTGCTGACCGTAGCTGTGATGGTGATGATGGTGATAGTGGCCGTGATGGTGATTGTGGTTGTGGTGGTGGTGCGGCGGCTGCGGCATACCGCCGTACCCGCCCGGACCACTCCCGTACACCGCTCCGAGCGGCGAATGTCCACCGTTGCCGCCCATATGCTGCTGCTGCTGCTGCTGGTGCATTCCCGCTTGCATTTCGTTGGGCGACTGACCGAGCGGTCCGCCGAGTGTGGTACCGATCGAGCCACCGGACGAGGTGAGACTTTGCGGGGGCGATTCGCCACCGCCCGGATGGTGATGGTGGTGTTGGTGGTGCAGCAGGCTGGCAAACGGCGAGATGGGCGAATCGGAGGTGCCCGTTGGTCCGCCCGCATCCGCTATCGAGGAGTGCGAGGGTGTTGAGGCGAGTAGCGGACCGGTGCCGGGGGACGGTTCCGTACCGTTGCCACCGGCCGGCGGCCCGACGTACATGTTCGGCTGTAGCGACAGCACGGACGTCATCTCGTCCTGGTCGTAGTTGTGGATGTACTCGTAGATCGAGTTGCCGGTCAGCTCGACCTGGCTGAGCCCGAGATGGACCGAGGCCGTCTCGGAGATGTACATGATCTTGCCGTCCGGTGCGACGACAAAGATGAACCCGTCCAGTGTTTGCAGCAGGTGCGATCCGAGCTCCTTGATCGCGAGATCGCGCGGATTGTTCGGGATGTGCTGAGTGCCCCACGCATCGCCGAGACCTGTGGTTTGTTGGGAAGCCGGAGAGTTTGGAGTTGGTAAAAAAATGGTAACAGTTTTACGGCAGGGTGCTAGCTATCTAGCAAACTTGGATAGGTTTTGGGGCGAAATTCGCTATTTCAATGTTGGTAAAGTTTCCTGAGCACTGTTATTAGTATCAATTGTACCATGGAGCGCACTCACGACTCCAATCCAACACCGACTATTGTTAGTTCGATTCCGACTCCGGCAAAATGGGAACCACTACTTCCACCCGGAGTCGTAGTCGTCTGGATCGGAGTCGTAGTCGTCTGGTTCGGAGTCGCCGGAGTCGTCTGAGTCCTTCGGAGTTGTCCCGAGTCGGAATTATCCGGGGTCGATCGGAGTTGTCAGGAGTCGGGGTCATCCGGAGCCGACAGGACTCGGAGTCGATCGGAGTGAACTGGAGCCGTTCGTTGTACTATACTTGTGATCTCGTATTTCATATCGTTTTTTATTTTTTTGATTTTGCGCTTGCACTTCGTATACAGGCCTTTATTTCCAAAGAATCAGACTAATTCCTGAGGACTCCGGTTCCAGATGACTCCGACTCCGAACGACTCCAAACGACTCCAAACGACTCCAGGTAACTCCAGACGACTCCGAGCGATTCCGGAAAGCTCCAAATAACACATTTTTCATCACTAATTCTGATAGCATTATCGTCCTATAATGGTGGAGGTTTTTAATTAAATCATCTGCCCATCTTCCAGTCTGCTTAGAGAGTATAGGAGTATCGTTTCGTTAAAGCACCAGAAGATTATGCATTCCAAGATAACTCTACCCACGTCTAGGTCTAGGTAAGATCAAGCAAACAACTAAGGGACCATATCAGATAATACTCAATGAAGCGAGTGGTGATCGTCATTAGGCATCATCACATCTTTCTCACACAATCATATGGTAGATATTAAAAAAAAAATAATGTATGTAATTTCCTATTTACCGTATTTTAGCGTGTATAATGACACTGTTTCAGGGCAAAAATGACCTAAAATCAGATCCAATGCAATTTATGAAAATTATAATGATGAGGATGCTATAATTAATATTTTGTTTGAAAACAGCAATAAATATGGAGCAATTCTATTAATTGTATGATTAATCATTAATTAGAACAAAAATTTGAAGTTATAAAAAACAGTTGAATATTCAATCAAGAGGGTCGTTATACACAATAAAATAAGATACTGTACTAATAATGCTATGGTCAGCCTTATAAGAGAGGAACTGATGACATCTGCCATAAAGAAAATTTCATTTGACACGGCTCTTTGGAAAATCTTATCCCCACCACACTTATGATGTACTACGGAACACTGTACATGGTCCGATTGTGTATGATAAAGTGAAAGTTAACGCCATCTCTTCTTCTTCTTCTTCTTCTTCTTCTTCTTCTTCTTCTTCTTCTTCTTCTTCTTCTTCTTCTTCTTCTTCTTCTTCTTCTTTCTTCTTCTTCTTCTTCTTCTTCTTCTTCTTCTTCTTTCTTCTTCTTCTTCTTCTTCTTCTTCTTCTTCTTCTTCTTCTTCTTCTTCTTCTTCTTCTTCTTCTTCTTCTTCTTCTTCTTCTTCTTCTTCTTCTTCTTCTTCTTCTTCTTCTTCTTCTTCTTCTTCTTCTTCTTCTTCTTCTTCTTCTTCTTCTTCTTCTTCTTCTTCTTCTTCTTCTTCTTCTTCTTCTTCTTCTTCTTCTTCTTCTTCTTCTTCTTCTTCTTCTTCTTCTTCTTCTTCTTCTTCTTCTTCTTCTTCTTCTTCTTCTTCTTCTTCTTCTTCTTCTAGGCGTAACGTCCAACGTGGACATGCCGGCCTGTACTTCAAAACATATTCAATATCTCGCAGACGGATTGTCAGCCCTTCCTACGCTCCTCCTATGAGGTTTGAACAATCGACGGGCCTGTTGTTGAGTCGTGCATTTCGCATTTGTATTTCATTCGCATGGCTATCATATATGCCCTTTTTATAAATGCCTTTATTGAATAATTCATGATACTCATAAACGATCAAAAATCAAAGATGTAAATCTAAAATAACAAATTCTTTGATAAAATATATTCTGGCCACATATATTCTAGCTCTACTGTGCAATTCGAAGCTAACTAATAGATAGCAAATATTACTTAAAATTTACACAAGTTATTAACTACGTTGTTTACTTGATCAGTATTTTCTTTTCATCAATTAATCATCTTACTGAACTTAAATACATACACGACATAAAACTATCGTATTCTGGATAGATAATCAATAATCTGAACAAAATATAAAACGAGTAATGAACAAGACAATAACCAATCGAGTATTAAAATTCATTTTTATCATCAATGTTTAGTTTGTTATTCAATTACGCTCCCCTGGGTGTAATAGCTATCATATATCATAGCCATTAAGAATGTAAACATAAAGTCCCTTGGTCCTGTATGGCACAGGTAAACAAAAGTGGTCTAGCACTCAGAGCGTTAAAAATCATCTTAGAATGAACTCACTGTGCAAGAGTAAAAATAAATAAAATCTTCTCACTATGAATGACACAGTGGCGTGAGCTCGGAATCGGACCTATACGATTCCGATACCTTTTTCGGAATCAATTCCGCTGCTGGAATCGGAATTAGCTCTGGGATTTGAATTGGCTCCAGAATTTACTCGGGAATCGTAATCAACTCCAGAATCATAATCAGAGTTGGCTCCGGAATCAGTTCTAAAGATTCAGAAGCGAATCCAGTCCCGAAATCTCCATGAGAATGCATCGTTTACAATTAAATTTAAATTCTTTGGCGCTATCAATATAATCGTAGCAGAATAGGACCTAATCGCCTATTCTCATGGAAATGCCAATATTGACTTCTGGAGCCGCTTCCGGAGTCAATTCCAATTCTGGAGCTAATTCTGATTCCGGAGTAGATTCCGATTCTGAAGCCGGATCCAATATCGTTTCTATTCCGGACAGTAGGAATCGATTCCATAAAACTTTGGAGCTAATCGGAATCGATTCCGAGGAAAACTTTTTTTCCATCACTAAATGACACGCAAAGATTTAAAACACACATGCTGATTTAACTCTTGAATCTGTTATTAAACGGAGTTACGTTAAACTTTGATGGGGTTATAATCATCACAAAGATCTGGTGTAATTTGTAAATGGGTTTGTCTTGAAGAATGGGTAAAAGAGTTAACTCACCATTCCAACTCATCAATTCTGAGCTAACTCACGCTAATGAGCGGTTATTGCCATCACTACACCACACTAGCACTAGGGTCAAGCACCCACCCACCCGATAACCTACCTTCCGGGAATACGGCGCGCATCTTCAGGTACGACGTCGTCAGCCGTATGATCGACGCCTTGTCCAGCTGTGACGTGATCGCGCTCGGCAGTGGCAGCAGCTTCGCCAGCTCCAGGAACTCGGCGTTCTCCTTTTCCCGCCTGGACCGGGCGGCATTTTTGCTCTTCTCCTTCATCGCGGACCGTGTCGTTGGACCTGGCGCGTTCGTTGGAAGGCGATTGTAGTGAAACAACGACAAAATAAAAACAGTTGAAAGTTGATATCATTTGATCAGCAGACGAATGGACGAAGTGGTTCTTTCTCTAATGCTCTAGGCGTAACATGTTTTCCCGATTATGCGCACAACTAGCAGCAGGACAGGGTAGAGAGTAAAACCCGCAGAGAACAAAGCGCAACCATGAGCTCAGCATGCAAGTATGCCGTGTTCAACAGTGTCCAGAACGTTTTTTCTCCTCCCCCTGATGGTTCATGCGCAACAATTACTTTGCAATAGTGCATCACTAAACCGTCCAGGCCTCACAAGTTCGCCCTCACACTCACAGTTCGAAATAGAGCCATAAAATTAGCAACATAATTTATGGCTTATGTCGCATTAAGCAGGGTAAGGAATAGAAAACAGCTGCCGCGATATTAACGCCCGCGAGAGAGAGAAACCGTTTTGAAATGGCCAGGGCGTAAGAGCGTTAAGAAGCGGCGGACCTTCTACGTACAAGCTTGTCAAGATAATTCCCACTATAAATATGTGCCTATTTTGTGGGCACATTAATCAATGAACACTTTTCCGCTATTATGTACTTTTCAACATCTTGCTCGCCAATTTGTGGTTAAATATAAACAATAACATCTCAACCATTTGTTCACCACCAAATTCTTAACCATTTTGTTCACAAACAAATCGCTACAAATCCACACACAGCCGGATTTCTGACGGAACAATTTTCTACAGTTTCACGGAACACTCACTTTTAGGCATCTTTAGGCACTGCAAAGCTCGTAGCAAACCCTTCACACTCTATCACTGCTAACGGCAAAGTGGGAAGATTCGCGAAAGCACGGTACTGATCGGCTATCTTGCACAGCCCGTTGCGCGATCGTGTGCCGGCAGCGTTACTAGCACTGCGAAGAACCCACTTGCGCCAAACGGCAACAAAGCGCGCGCAAGTGTCACACCGCAAAGGGTGTCCGTAGAGCGCTGGTCTATTCGCGAGCACGTTGGGACACTAGCGATGTAGCTCGTACACTGTGACGAATCGTTACCATCGTAGGGCCACACCACGTACAGTTCCTTCTGTTGCAAAAACCTCCCACCCTATTCCCCCTTTCACCTTCATCTAGGGTCGCTGAAGTTATGGTAGAATGTTTTACCTACCGCCATACGTACGGCTCCGCTAGGCGCTAGTTCCTTCGCGCTGTTTGTGTATGCGTATGTGTGTGTGTGTATTTGCCATATTGAACAAGTGTGCCGTGGCGATCAGGTTACGAGTGTGTCACAGTTACAAATCTGTTGTATTGTCTACATTACCCGCAGAGTTTGCTGCGATCCATGATAAAGACAACCATTGGAGATTGTATGTTCCATGAAAAGTTCCACAATTCTTCGCTTCAACTTCTCCAACTGCTCGTAATTGCTCGAATTAAATCTTTTTCCCATCACCGGCAATGGCCAGCTTCAAGAACCTTTCCTTGGAGTACATCTCTTCTTACCATCCCTCCTCTCTCTCACTCTTTTCCCAATGCACGTGTGCCTACTGGAGCATATGTTTACGTTTGTAATTTGCCTTCAAACGAATCACTCCCCGTTCAGTGTCATTACCACACACAAACACACACACACCTCACAGCTTGGAAAAAGCCCCTGTCCGGCACGGGGCAGAGGAGCAACCGGGGATGGGTATGCAAAAAAGGGGGGAAATGTTTTGGGTCTGGGGGCCTCAACTCGGCGACGATAAACAAACCGTGGGCTCAACCGGGGCCACGGGAACTTGCGTCCTCCGCCGCTGGTGCACGGCGCTTACTGGGCTTTGTTTTTCGAAGGGCGCCGACGGAACACTCACACACACACACACACACATACACACACAATTTATTTAGTTTTTTTCTTCTGTGCTTACTCGATGTTATGGGTTGTGCCGCCAGTTGTGCTGTTAGTGCGTAAAATTGCGACAAAAAGGGAAACATCTTTTTTTTATCTTGCCCAATGTGCCGATAGCTGTGACGGGACGCGTATCCGGCAGAATCATGATATCGGGTGAATGGTACACATTCTTGCTCGTTTTGTTTGGCAGCGCGCGGGATGCGATGCGGGTCAAATGCGCACCCGATCAGACATTCGGTGATCGTATTTTCCCGCACAATCGATGACATGCAAATCACGACAAGGTGAGAAGATCACACAATGAGCCCACTGTTTTTTTTGTTTTTGTTTTGTTTTGTTTTTTTTCCTGTGCATCTCCAATTCCAAACGACCCTGCCATGCGGGCTTCCTTTTCGTCGAGGTACGCCAGCAGACATAGCCTTGCCCAAAACCGCACCGTCGCAAGACAATGCGCAAGACACCGGAACCCCTTTTTCCTGAGCAAAGTTTGAAGCTGTTTTCATTAACTGCTGGAACACAGGAATGGTGGTGCAGGACCGCATTAGAAGATGCACACAACAGTTTTGTCGAGTTGATAAAATTCAACCACACACGTCACTGCACCACCTTTCTGAGTGTACGGGAAACTGAAAGATGAGCAAAACTCTCACCTTCACCTCCTGGGTGTACCTGGGCGGGTTGTTAGCGTTCGATTTTTAAGTGGTCGTAAAAATCCAACCTCTATTATCGCCCGGTTCGGCTTGCGGCGTTGTTGCAGTGTTGTTGTTGCAGGCCGACAGATGCGGGGAAGCGCGAGCAGGAAACAGTTTAGCGTGAGATTTATGTACACAACACGAGAGTTCTGCGGAGGCGTGAAGTAGCGCATGTGTGGTGGCATACCGTCGCTAATGTGCAGTTGAATTATGGAGCGGACCCTAAATAGTGTTCCAAAGAAATCGCACGCCAAATTATATCCCAAACTAAACCCGATTAACCACGGCCCGTGTCTCAGTAAACGTTTTTAGCGTATGGATGAATCAAGTCACAAAATACGGTTTGAAGTACATAATGTAAACATCCGTGCCTCACAACGCGTTCCTCGGCGTAATCTTCGCCGCTCGGGAAGATTCACCCAGCAGAACGATTTCAAAGTTGCTGGAGAACTTTCTTCCGTCCGTGGCACGATATCTCGCAATGTCGATGTTGGAGTCGACGTCCCAAGAAAATGGATACATGGCCTGGGGGGGGGGGGGTTCTGCTAGCTGTGCTGAAGGCTTCGAAACGGTCGATAGTCTTTAACGACTCGAGCGTGCTTCTCTTTAGATTTTCACAAAACAATCAACTTCCTCCAGCTCCACAAATGTCTGTACAGCTTGCAGCTCCACCAATCCGTCTGTATGACACATTTCAGCTTCAGTAGCAAAACGTTCCGCGCTGGAACGGAAGCCGGTCGCCCGTCGTTCTATGTTCTGCGCAACACAAATTGCCTTTGTTTTCGGTTGGTTGACAGTGCCAGCAGCTGAGCCTTGCACAAAACCGCGCGAGCTGGCCACCCGACACCCGGGCGGGTCAAATTACGGCTGGCGGCACGGGCCTGTGCCTTGGCTACTGGCTCTGGCCCGAAAGGACATCGACCGGAATTCGGGTTGTTTGTCCCCGATGCTGCCAGAGGATGCTGCCCGGGCCCGGGCGGGTGCAGCACCCGTTCCGGTTGACCGCCCCGGCACACTCACAAACACAGTAGAAGTATTCATGGGCTCGGAACATGTTTGAGGGCGGGTAGAATAATTAGGCGTGTTAGAAATTGTATTTCCATACTGTGCAGCGATGCTCTTACGATGATCTAATCGGACCGATGTTGATGAATCGAAGAAAGCGTCAGGCACACATTTGTGTAGGGCACAATGCCTGCAGGCTTGCGTTGGGCACAAAAGCAGCTCCACTGTGCGACGGCAACAAACCATCAGCAAAACCCTTCTTTTGTCACGTACTCGGTCGCTTCGCATTCGATAAGTTATTTGACACGGGGTTATTATTTTTTTGTTCGAGCGAAAGGAAACAAAGTTTGAAGCAACTTATTTTTATGATCTCTGGGATCTCTGTTTGTCAGTGAACAAAGCACCAACGCAACACTGTTTGTTGATAGCCAGCGAGCTTGTAGCCAGCTTAGTTGTTATTGCTTTTCGCCCCGTAATATGAAACACTTGGCGAAGTAATAAACAAGAGCAATTGAACGTTACGCTGTGGTTCAAATCAAACAAGCAACAACATGCTAAACATAAGCGGGCTTGAGCCCATAAACATAGTAGTTATTTTATTGATCTCAAACGAAGTGTTTATCCGATCGCTGATTTCCTCGCTATTATTAGAATTTTATTTGGAGTCTAAGGGTTTGAATCAGTAATTGCTGAGAGAGTTGAAAGATGCAATGAGAGAACCGTACAGAGTTATATCAGATTACAGATGTTATAGCTAAACTATCCATTCGTTTGATTTTGTTTCCAAATCCAGGCAGGCCGAGGGGGAAATGAAACTATCTCTATAATAAAATTCTAGTAAAGGCTGAACAGTGTTACTTTCCAACGGTAGCTTGGATGCTTTTTGCTTAGTTTACATTTATGGCAACCGCTTTAGTTACGGAAAACACAACGCCGACTTGGTTTTAAGTGTTTCGAGCACGATAAGGGAAGCACGATAAGGGAAGCACGATACAAACTTAAGTAAGGTTAGTATGATACAAGTTACAGTCAGAATTCTATAGTTGAACATTTTGGAGTGTTTTTTTTTTTGAGTTTTTGGTTTGGATTTTTTGGGTTTTGGAATTTTTGGTTCAAACATAGCTAAAGAATGTCATCAACGGAAAGTGTGCGAGGAAAGTTTTCCAATAAGTGGTCCGAGGAACTGTCCAGGAAGTCTCAAAATCAGAATATAGGTGTCTTACTTTAGGTGGCCGCTACTGTAGGTCCAGATATTTGAAAATGTCGCGGCAACATTTCTACAAAATGTAATTGAAATAAATAACCTTCTTTTAGGGATAACGGGTCTTGGGCGTATACAGGTTTCGATACTTATAAAGTACCTCTCAGCTGGATAGTCATACTTTGCTTAGGGCGACGGGTGATACGAGGCTTGAACCCAGGATGGACATGTTGCTAAGTTGTCCGAGTTGACGATAGTACCGTAGAACTCTCCGATGCAAAAAAAACAATGAGAAATCATCTGGACTGGACTGGATAGCTCCATGACTGAGACAATTTTAGGTACTATTCAGGTCCCGTATTATAAAAGGAAGCAGTAAAGGTTTGCTTTGATTGAATTGAAATTGGAAGCTACTGGCGGAAACTTTAAAGAGCATCCATTTGATCGTATTGTAAATTCGGTGGGTCATGTGTTGATCGGAGGTGGTTCGATTGTCCTCTCGAGGTTTGTCCTCCAGCAAAGCTAAGTTATTCGGTTGAATTGTTTTATGTCTATTTTAAAGTTTATTAATGTTCTAAATATGCCATAATATACCATAATAATTTATAGACCATTCATCAATTTTCCAATTCAGGTTTGCTATGTCTTACGTTTCTTCTCTCGGTTTTATCTTTTGAATGCTTGCTAAGTTCTTATTATTTTACTTTATCTCCCAGTCCTTGTTGCGATGGATATCAAAATTCAATAAAAAGCATAAACACCCATTTGTAGGAATTGTCAAACGCAGCTCAAATGATAAGAAATGTCTTGATTTTCTTAAATTTAGTACTTCTATGATTTTTCAATGATTTCTTGATCTCAATCGTTGAATACATTGAAAAGAAGCATGCGAACCCAAGACTTTTGCAAATGGTAAATAAATAATTTGTTCCCAAATTTTCATCATTGCTTGAATATTTTCAATACTTCAATGTTGCGTTCGTTTTTTTTCTAAAATGTTTGAGAAACTTTCAAATGCCTTTTATCATTTATGATCTTTTCATACTAAAACATTTGCTTGCTCAAAAGCGATGTGGCTTCTTCACTGAATTGTTTAGGGAAATATTCACTCCAACCCATTATTTGCCTTTTTCACTCGCCGGATATGAGTCTTCGTTCAATTTTCAATATATTTGACTTTAAAATTTAATATGTGCTCTTTTTCTCATTTTACCTCTAAAGTCCTTGGCCGAACGAGTCCGATAGTCGCCTCCTCAACAGATCGTGCACTCGATTTAGTTGACCCGCTGACAAACCGTAGTTGATCGTGGCTCCTGTTCTCGTTGATGCGGTTGTCTATTTATGCCATTTCCACTGCACCAAACCGTCGCCTTTGTGGCATCACTTCTCGTCACGAGATCAAGATCACGCTCACCTTGAAGCGTTTCATTCGGAACACAACACTAGCTTAAGTAAACACTCCACACATTCCACACTTGTGTTTAACTAGCAAAATTGCATCAACAACCGCAACCACAAAATCACTAAAAGTTCTAACGCAAAACACAAACCTCGCCTGCACGAAATGTGTGTGTGCACGTTTTGGTCGGAAAATTTCTTACCAGGGTCGGAAATACGCACCCGCGGAACGTTCGTGATCGTCTAAAAACCCGTCCACCGGCTGTGTGTGACCGGAGTCTGGGAACGGTTCAGTTTTTCGCTGCTTGGCAGCTCGCTACACACACATACACACACTGCCACATAGCCGCCAGGATCAATGCCACTTCCGGATTGCCAGTGTGAAACCGGCGCAACCGTGCGTGCCGCATAAACTATGCCACTCTCTTTCCCGCGCACTGGCAACGCTGTGGGCATGTTGGGAGGCGAAAGCAAGCAGGGCGAACAGATAGAGAGGGATGCTGGTGTGGCAACAACAAAGCCAGCATAGCACGGTGCAAAGGACGTGATTCGAGCGTGGAGCAGAGCGAGAGCAGACGAACCAGCGACCGGCCGAGCAGGATGAAGCGAATTGGGCGTGTGAAATAATGCCCTGAAAGCGGAGGGAGTTTTCCAAGGAAGTTTTCCATGGTTTCCAAGTTTGCGCCCCGTCGGCTCCCTCTTTGCGTTTTATAACGCGAGCAGTCGTTGCTATACGTTTTTATGGTCTGTACCGAAGTTGGGCCCAAGCGCTGCCGACGATCGTAAAGAGTGCATTAGCGACGGTTCAATGTGAGTAAGTTAGTTGTTTTTAAATTATTCCCACCACATTAAGAGTGCTCTAAAGTTTGTTTAACAAGGATCCCCATACAGGGTTTCCCACGATTTATTGGTCAGTTCCCATAATTTTGTGGGCTCGTCTCAAGATTTATTTATCGTACCCCATAGATTTTTTATTCGTTTCCATATTTTATTGGTATCGTTCGATTGGATGTCAATACAATTGGACCAAAATATTCTGGGAAAATACCAAAAAATCGTGGAAACGCACCAAAAAATATGGAAGCCGATAAAAAATTGATGAGAACCAACCAATAAATCGTGGGAAACCCTGTAATTATCAATCCTCAAATGCTAACTAAGACCTAAGATTTGATCATTTCATCAAGCTACTGTTTCAAGCCTAACTCCTTTAAGGAGGAATTAAGTAAAATAGGTCATCTAGGTACAACTTGCCATAAAAATTATTGCCAACGCCATATGTGATCGAGGTCCTGCAGTTGAAGAATAATGCATTTTGAGTTGAAATTGTACTCCTCCGTACGTTCTCTTCCAAAGATAATAGTACGTCAAACGCTTAAACCAACATGCCACACATTGTTTCAAAAACGCTAACATCTTCCCACTTCGCTCCATTCATCTCCACCGCAAGGACACGCTGCTTCAAGATACCATTATTCTCGGGTTTAATGTGCCCTTCGCGGGTTTAATGTAACCAACTGCCAGCGTACCAGCAGTGTGTGCTGAATCAATTTCCGTGTGGCAAATAATAGCAACAGCACAAATATTTTAATAACCTTCTCGTACGTGCCGAAGTGGTCGATTTTGGTGTCCGGCGGATGCATCGTGGAGCGAGCAGACCGCACTGCCACACGGGAATGGCGGGAAATGAACGGAACGTTACGACGAACTTGAGAGGCGATCGGTAATTTGACACGCACAGCCACGAGCCACTACCGTATGTGTGTGTGTGAGGAGAGGGGGGGTGTATGTTTACGATTATTTGGAGCAACGGATGTACCAAGAATAAGATGCAACAAATTGGACCTCGCGGGCATTGGCACCGTTACACTGTAGAACAAAGTGTTCCTCCCTTTCCATCGGATTTATGGATTACTGAGCAGTAATTCAAGGTTTTGATCTCTCTTTTCAATAGGAATAAAAATGAAAATCCCGGTCCTGGGACCATCTGTATGCAACAGCTCGCCTCGGTGGAATCAAATCAAATCCAAATCAAAGGGATATTGATCGTTCGCGTTTAGAATTTTTAGTAGCACGTTACCCGATCCTGCTTCGAATGGAGCCGAATGGTTTATTAGGAGGATTATGCTGGTAGGAGGAGGAGAAAGTATGATTTGATGGGGGGATATGATGGGGAGAAAGCATAATTCGCCCCATTTTTCAGAACACCTTTCGCGTCTGCCATTCGTATGCAGCTCGAGTGCGCACCTGCGCAAAGCCACGCTGCGGCGCACTTGTAGCTCCACCCCTTATTCGAGCGTGCTATAAAAGCGTGCTATAAAATCGTGCCCTCAATTTATCCATAAACAAACGATTACACCCTCGCTTGGCAAGCATTTAGTGTTCAGTTTTTCTTTCCCTTCCATCAGACATCGCTCATATTTGTTGTAACCCCATTCGGAAGCAATTCCCTTTTTATTTTCCTCTCTCTCTTCCTCTCAGTCAACTGGAGCCTCGTGAACATCGAAGCATTTTAGGATTTATTTTGTTTCGGTCCCTACCAAACAGGAACAACGCACCCGTGCACGTACCACTTCTGCGGTGTAACCGACCGAGATAAGACACGGCGGCAAATTGTTAAACAAATACAGCCCTACCACCAGCCAGGACCAGCCCCAGGACGACTTCCTTCGCGGTCCTTTCCGAGGGCTTGGAGTGAAATTTGAACGGCTTCTCGCATTTAATCGAGCAGAACGAACGATGGAACCCGAGAGGAAGCAGGCGTGCGTGAGAAATGGGAAGCGGTTTTGCTCGGTGTGTTTTTGTGTCTGATGGTAACGATTTTAAGTGCGCTATGCTTGGACAATTTTTGCGTTTTACCTAAATCTTTCAAGTTTGTGTTGGAAACAGATGTTTTAAGCAAATTATTTTGATTATTTTAAATCAGTCATTTTTCTAGTAAATAATGGTAACAACAAAGTGCTATTCCATGAAATGTGTTGTGGCAGACGCTTATTTTATGATTGCAATAAACCATTTACCATTTGATTGCAATAAGCCATGCAATTCATGAAGAAGGGACATAGTAATACAAAAAATTACTAATAAAATAAAATTATTGATTGATTTATGTACCGTCGTATCTATGAGCATTACCAATCCGTCCCGTTTCTTTATTTTCTTCAGTAATGCTTACAAATTAATATTTCAAGATTCAATTTTTTTTTTCTTCAGAAACAAGAAATTAGCGTAAGTAACTTAAAAAATTAACCAAACAAGTTTGAGTTCGAGTAAAATGTTTTATTTGTTTAATAGGCGTAATATATATTATTGATAAGGAAATTAAGGACTAACATAAATACAATTGTTACAATTTCCGATCGTTGGGTGCACGTGAGCAAGTAGAGAAATGGCAAACAAGTCGCTAGAGTGCCGAAATTTCATTAACATCGTTGAAAATAGTACGTATCCTGCTAGAAGTACAGTCTAAATGAATGGTTAATGATTCGAGAATCGATATTATGTGCACGAAAGTTATGGCGCGTCTTTAGGTAGATACAAATAATAATAGTGGTTAAACAATATGTTGACGTTGAAAGAGAAAGTTGAATGAAATTTTTCTTTGATATATTTTAAACTGTCATTATTTATAGCATGAAGTTTAGGTAATTTAGCTAAATGCTAGTTTAAGTAAAAGCCTGTAACGTCGAAGTTAAATTGAAAAGTAAGGCAAATATATTCTGAATACTATTTAACAAATATCCTATGTATCACTGTTGTGTTGCATTTTTTCACCAACTTCGTCCAACGAATTAACGATAGATAATTGGGGATTGGAGCAGAAATTGGGGATAATAATGATCATTTGATTCTGATTGCCGTCTGCATCTAATCGACAAAGAAATGTTTATATATAGAACTTGTTTATATAATAAGGCAACTCGAATATTGTACCTTGCATTTACCATGAAAACATTTTTTTCTTATGGAATTATTTTCGTCGATCTCTTAGATGTACTGTCTAAAAGAATCTATTCTTAGTAAGATAACACTTTTTGTTGTTATAACATCACGTGGTGTTCATTCAAACGATAGCTATTCGTTTCATTTTTCAGGTAAGAAAAGGAGCTTAGCTGGCGATAAAAGCCTCTTAAGTAACGATTCAAGGCGCTTGGTATCAAGTCAATTTACACTTTAAATGATTAAGAATGGTTTCCTAATAATATACTTTAGTTCTGCGTTTTGAAACTTATTCAGGAAGCAGAAATCGCGTCCACTGGCTTCGCAGCGAAGAGCAATGACGCCAAACGTGAAATTTAGGTGAATTTCGCAGGGATTTCGATATGTCCTAGCCATAGAACGCTAGTCCACGAACTGGTCCAATATCACCCAACTGTATTTCATCATATTTTTTATATGGTAAATATGATGCAGAAGTCGTATTTAAACAATTTTGTAGCGAAAACTTGATTGGAATTGATAAAAAAGGAAATCAGGATAATTGGAATATAAAGGTGATATGAAGGAATTGATGAAAATTCGAAGGTGGACCTTAAAACATGGCTATACGCATGTTTTTGTCCGACATGATGAAAATTCTTTATAACCGACGACAAAGCTGCCTGTCGTAGATTTATTTTTGCAAGTATGCTTAAATAATTATTTTTCAAAGGATGGTCATGGAAAGAAACCATCCGGCTTAGTTTTTCTTCTGCAACCAACCGAAAAAAGTTCTTTTTATGCAAACGTTAATCGTAGTATGCCACTTAAGTGCATCCTAGATAACGTAGCTAAAACGAGCACAGCATAGCCGTGACTAATAATTAATATTATTTTTCAACCCTGAATAACACTTTGGAAGAACTAGATGCAAATAGCTGTTAAATAGTATGAATATTTTCTTATACTTTTTCGGATATTTACCGGCCAAACAACCTATTACAAGTCCTGAAAACCATAGGAATGCATATACGTTATTAAATGTTGTGTTGTTCATATTTAATAAATTTAATCATCGAAAATAATGATTTTGTCACAGTAATGTTGTTCAACATAGGATTTTTTTTTTGTTTAAGCGAACTTATCATGTTTGTCCTGGTTTAGCATTGCAAATTAGTACGCACATAACGAATGATGTTAAAATAAAAAAGTAGTAAAATAACTGTAAACTTCTAACGAAATATTACAAAAGGGCAAGAATTAGCACTATTTTATTTTATTATTTTTTCGCCTGACATCGCACTAGGTACAACCAACCCGTCAGATAACTGAAAAAAATCAAATTATTTTACTAATTACTCCTTAGGGTACCAGATTTGTGACCTGCTGATGAACTAATAACTTTATGGCCAATACAGATGACTAGATACAGAATCAGACATACATTATTTAAAATAATAATAAAAAGAACAATCTGTTGATTGCACTTCAACAAAACATTGCGTTCTGTTTCTTTTAAGATTTAATCTTCAACAAAAATCTACATACACTCAACAACGCCCCAGCAGAATGCAAAATAATTCAAAAAAACACTTCCAAACAAATACACAAACTATCAACACATTCGATTACTCCTTACAAATTGACAGTCCACTGTTCGGAAGTTCTCACGTGTACTCCTAGCACCCTTAAGCCGAGCACGCCTCTGCGGGATGTTATTATTTTAAAGCCCAAAAATCTCCTCCAAAACTACTGCACCTACCAGCGCCTATCACGCAACCCGTGTGCTAGCTCGTCGAGTTGTTTGCGTTAGGTAGTTGTCATCGGTGTGATTATTACAGGGTTTTCCAGGGGTTCTTATAGTTGTGCAACACTTCCTTGACTCTTTCTTATGGGAAATGAATTTCATATTTTGGAAGTGGATTCCATGGCACTCTTTTTGGACATGTTCCTTGTAAATTCCTATTGGATTTGTCCAACAAGGGTGCTATAGAGTCCGATTCCCATTACATTAAGTTCATTTCACGTAAGAAAGAGTCAATACAGTGTACCACAGCCATGAGAACTCCTGCAAAACCCTGTATTATTGCTGCTCCCGATTTGTCCTCCACCGTTGGTCGAGCGGGTGAGGGTTAAATCGCTGTTTCCGCACGCTTTTGTTCTATCGGCGTTCTTCAACTAAAACAGGGGGAAATTGCTGGTAACGGAGCGGAAAATCTTCCCCCATCCGTCAGCAATCGAGCAGACGCAGGACGATGTGGATGATGAGGACGATGACAGCGCCGGCTTGTGGGTGAGCGTCCACACTTTCCTTCTCCAACCGCGTTGTTGTGCTTGTGGAAGAGGATGAGAAATGCAGACTGAAACATTAGCTGGTAAGGGAAGAAGCATATACTCACACCCGGAACTGCATCCTGGCCCCTTTTCCTGCCGGTGCTGTGTACGGCGCTGGAGGACTGCGGAAGCTTGTTTGTTTTAATTGGAAGCAGAAGATAATTGCGTACGAGCTCACGACACACGGTAGGAGATCAGTGCCACTGTCGCTGGCTGGCACGTTCCTGTTGAAGTGTTGTTGTTTTTTTTTTTGCATGTGTATGTTTGACTGTATTGGTCCTGCTGTGCATACAATTACGTTGGGTTTGCATTTTTGCACACGCTGGAGCTGGACCGTCAGAGATTTAAGAAAGAATTTGAGCTTCACATTTTAAATAAAAAAACACATCAGCCTGTGTGGAGAATATTAGCACAGCCACCTTCTGCCAGACAAAAACACTTATTACGATAGCTTGAATACTCATCCAACAAAAAAGGTATATACAATACACTACCACAGCGACGGTATCGTGCGGGAAGGTCCCAAGCAAGCGTTGCTCCTTGACGCATGCTTTCCTAGGTCTTGTTTTTCCTCGACTTCCGCATCACACGCCATACCGAAGAGTTGCACCTGTTTACAGTGCAGGATCTAAATCCAGGTGAGAAACAATGTGGTTTACTATAATTTCATTAAATTTGGGAAATTTAATGCCAGTCGCCATAAGAAGATTTTTTTAATGGACGCATGGATTGAAAAATAATGTGAAATTGGGATGAAACTTGAGCATTTTTAGAGCGATCAACTGATCCAACTAAATTAAATAACATTGGGTAATCGATAAAGTTGTACAGGTTATTATAATCGTTAACCTCGATAAACCGATAATCGCTAAACACATGATCATTTTAATTTTAAGATGTTTTTATAATTTGTATAATAAGAATTAATTTTAACCCTTTAAATAAGATTTTTGCTTCGAGTTTTGCACAAGTTTTGACAGTTTAGCTCGTATTAAAAAGTATTATGACAATATGGTACAACCGTATGAAAATAATAAAAAAAGCATATTAGTAAAGAGTGCTATACACTCAAAAGTTGCTATAAAATAGGTAGATATCGTGTCCAGGAGTATACTGCGAAATTGGCTAATATTTTAGGCGCAAGGCACATGAGATTAGTCGAAGCTGATCTATTAGGCATGGAACCTTTGATTCAAATTTTGAATGAATGAATAAAACTTACACATATATAGTGATTTGAGGTAGAATCTTTTGGAATTAGTATACGAAAAGGAAAATGTGTGCTCGAATGGTAATTAAGGTATTGCTGCTAAGATTCATTCGAAAATAATCTTAATTTCAAAGTGTCAGACATTTTTATTTTATAAGATTGTGAAATTAATTAAAGCAATACGGTCAGACCTCCTGAACAAACTGAAATTAGAAATGACAGTATTGAAATAAAACATTATTACCTAGTTAATTCATATCTCAAGTATAAACAAAGTTATAACAAAGACTAAAAAAATAAAAGTTGGTCCATACTTTTGCAACAACCTAGTACCGTGGAATCCTTCCACTGCCTACAGACATTTATAGTTTATTTGCCTACTTTGCGTAAAAGACAGCCGAGATCTATGGAAATAGTAGGCATGGGATCCTGATACAAGTGCGAGTGACCTTTCTGTTTAACGTACATTTATTGTTTTAGCAATCAAAATGAGATTGTCCTACCTTGTAGAGACAGTAGATATGCGCTATTATAAGAAAACATGTTTGTTTTGATAGTTGTTTTGTATTGCAAAATGAGTCTAAGTATAGCTGAGCTTGAACGATTTTTGCATCGACCTTCTTCTTTCCGTGTTCCGATTAAACAGTTTCTGATGCAATTGCGCTTAATCGTGCCTTTTTAAATAACAAGCCAAACATCCCAGGACTAAACAATTCGCCTGCCGAGTGACACGTGTCTTCAGAAAAAAACAGAAAAAAACACTAAAATAATGAGGATATTCTGCTACCGGGCAACGAAAACGTTAAAATTCCCCCAGAAGGTGTAGTGCAAACCGTGCCCTTTGTGCCTTTTATAGCTTTTCGCAAACATTTTAACTGGAGCCAGTTCCCACACGTTCACACAACCAAAAAGTCAATCAGCATCCTGGTTCGGTGCCAAATTCGCTCAACTTCCCAGCCTCCTGCCGGGGGCACTCGTTAAATCGTATCCCGTCGGTGCGTGAGGTACATTTGTGAAAACGCAGCAGGTTTTTGACGAGCAGTGCGGGCTATGACAGGGAAGTTCAAAGTCATTAGTGCAGGATAAGGTAGGGAGGGGAGAGGGAGTAAAAGAAAAACCACACCACACACAATGGGCACAATTGCAAGAAGGTCATGAAGTCAGCAAAACTTGGCACGTGCCGTACACGGAAAGGTGAATTATTATGAAATTTAAAAAAATATATAGCAACGATCATAATCCTGCCACTTTGTCTTTAACTTTCATGTTTTTAAAGAAGAATTGTTTTGTATAATGAGATTCGGCTATCCCACTATGGCGAAGCCGTCTTGGTCCTTGCTGACGTAAAGTCCTCATCACAATCGTGTTGGTTCAGGATGCGGTTACTCCTGCGAACTAAAATCATCATTTTGCTAAGTTATTTGCATGGATCTACAACAGTTGCACATCAGCAACGACGAATTGATAAAATTGATTGCATGGAATGGAAATTAAATGAGCAACGTGAAATATGTTGTTGCCAATGTTTGCATGTACTGACAGCATTCTAAAATAGATTGAATAGTAAACAAGCCTGTGGAGAAATGCAATATGTACTTTCCAAAAGAAAAAAGTACTTAACAGTTCCTGAATGATTTTATGCAGGTATATTGGGCACTAAACCATTTTCAAATGTTCTCAAGATGAAAAATCTAATGAAAATATTTTCTTATTTGATGCTTATTTTTGTCGCAGGATGTCTCTCCTGGTTAAAACTTAATGTCGACTTACTTTGTATGAGAACCAGAAAATTAACATTCTATGAACTATTTTTATGTTTTTCAAATTGCACAATCCCAAATAGCCAAAATTGCTCAAGCAGCTAATTTTGCCATGCTAAAGATCGCTGCTTGAATTCGCCTTTTGCAGTAGATAAACACCACCAAAGTTCTATGTGGTACTTCTAAATAACCCCTAAGCAGCTTCCTTATGCTAAGGGGATTATTTTTCTTTGTGTTTTATTTTTAAGCAAGCGTCATCGATGAAATAAACAACAGGATTTGTTTTGTTTGTGTACATGCGTATATTTTTAAATCCTTAATATTCATAAATTACACGAAATGTATCACAATTTACTGTACAATCACAATCACTTCCCTCAAAATCCCTTCTCCAAAGAGCTAATTAAGCTTATGCAGCAGCAATGAGATGATTAACGGCGTCAGTCTTTGACAATTTGACAAGAGCCACCTTGTACCGATGTCATTAAAAAGCTATAAAGTTCCACCAAGTTCGGTACGCTTTCTTAACAAGCCTTCAAGTTCTATCGTGAACCATACACAACAGGCTAATCAGCCCCAAGGTTCCTGAGAGTACCATGTGCTTGTTAAAAAGCTACATAGTTCCGCAAAGTACCGTCTATCTCTTAACCACCCACAAAGTACGACATCGGAACGATTTTTTGTTAAACAGCCCCAAATCAGCTATAAAGTACGAGGTGGCTATTTGGGTTATGGTATGGTTATGACGTAAGGAAGTGCGTTAATCAGACCTCAGATTTCAACGTGCTATTTATGTTTTGTTTCATATATTTTGTATAAATCACTTCAGCATTCTACTTCTTAACGACTACAACAACTGTTTGCCATTTCTGTTAAAAATATAACTACCTTGTACCGTTATGTCCATATAGCGAGTCAGGGACATAGTTTAGTGGGTGAGTATTCAGAAATCTACCTGGTTAGACCTATATTGATTTCGTTTTTTTGTGTATGAGCTTTCAACGTAATAAATAAAAAATAGTTACACCGTTTCGAGCCCAAGTTGACAATGTTAAGGTGCTTTTGAACATTGCTCAACAATAAGTAAACATTTGAAGACCAACTGAAATTCTGATGCCTTTCTGAACACAGATCAATCGTAATTAAACAAATGAAACCTTTAACTTAATCCTTTTTCTGAAGAATTCGTTAAATCTAGCCCTTATCTTGAAGAAACTACCAAATTCTGGTATAATAAGAGTAAAGTTGGGCAGAAGGCCTGGCTAGCAATTATGTAGTAAATAATTAATTTACTAAAAAAAGCACAATCTTTCATCAAACAATCAATATTTCGTAGTTAGTAATGGCGATTCTATCGTTTCCCAAACGGAGTATTTGCCGAAATCTTGGTATAATCGGTATTAGTCCACGAGAAGGATAAAGATATTTCTCATTGTATGTTACGCTTGGCGGTTTAATTCCTTTTTAGCCTATTTTCTTGCGAACCCTGACGTTTGGTGGTTTATTTTTCACTAATTCACCTTCATATTATGCTGCACTGGTCCCGTATACAAACTGCCGCCGTTACCTTTTCCAGCGTGGGATGCTCCATTGCCGTTCGGATGCTCTTCTGTCGAGTATCTCATTATGCAAGGAATCAGCAACACGGCCTACACTGGGCAAAGGTGCGAACCGTATTGCTGCGTGTGTACGAGCGAACCGATAGGACGCAATCTTTAATCCGAGTTGGTTCCCTACCTAGCATCGGCCCAGTACGTGAGACAGTCGCCTATTCCGGTCGCCACGTCCTGTACGTGTGCGGGACAATGTAGCGAGATCGTGATGGAGTGCGGCGGGTCGCATGGATTGGCCCGAAGTGGTTTGGCCTGCCGGCAGATGGAAGCAACGGTGCAGGAACGTGCGGTATTTCTATTAGGCGATGTAAATAATTCAACCACACGTTCGATTATCGCACCGTTTTATGTTTTGTGAGCAGTTTCCTACATCACAACCAACCTGGGGGAGATGGATGGATGTCATGGATGTTATGCTAAGCACAGGCACTTAATCTTTAACATCTATGTAGGTGTGACAATCATAGAATGGGCAAAAATGCTGCGTGCATGCATTTTAACTGATATTGAAATACGTTAATAAATTTTAATATTTTACTTGCAGCAATCATTTCTGCTACCATTTATCTCGGTATGCGCCGACGATCTACTGATTACTCCTAGATAAGGTCCATGCTCCAAACTAGTTTCCGGCTTTATTAGTGATTTGTATTACATTAGAAGATATCTTTACGCTCGAAAACGAGTGGCTCACTCGCGCTACTTTTGTTTTACAGATTTGGAATTTATTTCTCTAAAGACTACCATGGGAGGTATTATCTCCTACACACAAACTGCCCAACAATGTTACAAAAATCCCAATTAAAATACTACAAATGTACCTATATACAGTCTTAATACCTAAAATTGTCTAGCCATTTGCATTTCATGCTGGCAGTGTCCTATGCTAACAGTATTGCACAATATCATCGCCCATCCAAACAAGCCTCGCGTGATTTTACTCACGTTTTTATAGCCCTTGGCTAGAAAGCCCTTCCCTAGAAAACGTGACAAACCCGGGTAGCATCGAACGGGGTTCGAACTTTTCGCCGCATTCGCACGCACGCAGCTCGTAAGAAAATATAAACAATCTAAATTTATGTTGGATCAGTTCGACAATCCTTGGGCTAACTGCTGTACGCCCGGTTCCAGTGAAAACAATTCCTTTACTGCCACAATACACAGGGAAAGGCGTACCCGTTTTCCGTTTTATTTGTATCGCAAGCACGCGGAAAGGGTTGCTTAGAACAGATTACAGCTTGGAAACTGATTTTAAAGCATAGGCAGACCCCACGCTTTACCTCTCATTCGATTGCATTCGCTAGCATAACAATACGTGAGTTTATGCTGCTTGCCGGGTACGCCCCTTTGCAGTATAGCAACATTGTACGGTGCAGGGTGGTGAAGCCACCCAGCAGAGCAATTATGTTTCGAGTTTTATAGCAACCAATCGGGGTGCAGCATTCGGCAAACCGTGGGGCGGGAAAAGAACGCTGTGCATTGTGCAGCATAACATACCTGATGGCGTGAAGGGATTGTGCGAGCAAACAATAGGAGGGAGAGAGAGATATTGAGTGTTGGTTCCCAGCATTCATGGCATTGGTGTACAATTTAATGCGATTGCAGTTTAATTTCAATTTTAATTTAATAAACGCTACCCTATGGTCCTTTATACAACAATAAGTTTGACAGTTAGAGCATTAGCTAAGATCATCTTAATTGTTGAATTAATTTAAATTGTTTTATGTGACTCGTTTTATTGGCTACCGAACAGACAACGTGCTTCTACATTACCAAACATGGTTCCAGTCTGTCAATTGTTGTAGGTTATAGTAAAACAAGCCAGCAGATCTAAACAAATTTGTATTTATGAGGAACGATCCATATACGATCTAAGATAGGTATATCATACTAGAGCCGGCGGACCGGTTCTGTATTTGGCCCGTTACGGTTTATACGCGTGGTACACAATAAGTTAAAGCTTCTTAACGGCGAGTTCGATTCCTCCGTACTTCTTACCATTGTTAATCTGGTCGCTCCCGCTCCCTCCTATTTTCATCTCCGTACACCACACACTCGTAACAATCACGGACTAGGTCATCCTATGTTACGTATGTCCCTTGAAGAGTTAGAGTATGTCTACAACTGTGTTTAAAGCGAGATTGCACTTGCCTTACGTGTAATGTGCGCGTCATGTATTATGTTATTTGTTTATCAACAATAGTAAGTTATCCGATTAGACTTAGCGGTCCGTTAGAGTTTATATAAATAAATAAATAAATATACAAGTAACTAAATCAATAAAAATCCTGTAGACTCCGAAAATTCATCAGGTTTTTAAAATCTATTCATATCTAGTCATGCCCTTGCATTGCCGATTTTTTAATTTACATGATTGCCATGATGTACTAGAATCAATTAAAAATGTGTCGCTCCCTTAGTAGGCCCTGATGTCACGAAAACTAAATATTTTCTGTCGGTAAGTTCGTCACCTGAGGAATTCTCGACAGATTTGGCTCAAACCAACACCAAAATAATATCTTCTAGTATTCCTATTAATCTTGTCCAGATGTTTTACATGAAGTAGATCGAAATCCATACTAGAGGTAGTTATCAAACAGTAAAGCATCAGTGTTTTATCATGTTGTGCATAATTTGTTCAAAAACAGTCATTTCATTCTGTCCGGAATTAAAATTAATCATGCTTGTGCAGCAGTGCTTCGGTTCAATGCATCTACGAGTACAAGAAAAACCGCGCCTAAACTCTGTTGTTTGAAACACGTCGTCCTGTCGATCCAGAAGGACCCTCCGAACTGGGTGTCAGGATCTTAAAGAAGTTAAATACTAACAATGCGTAGTGTGTGTGAGTGAAAGTAGTGGGTAGCCGTGGCTACCTCTGGGCTGCCACCGGTCATCGTCCATGAATGCTTCATGCACAGTGTCGCACATACTAAGCGTCGAGAGTGAGGCGCACACACTACAGCTTCTGGCAGAGTGTGTCGAACAGCCTAGTGGTGAGAGCTCGGAATTGGACCTACCCGATTCTGTGTTCGGAATAAATTCTGGATTCGATTTCGATCCGAAATCGCTTTTGGAGTTGATTCGGAAGTCGATTTTGGAATCAGCTCCGGAATCAGAATCGGCTAAAGAATGGACTCGACCAATCACAATTTGCTCCGGTGAATCACAATAAGAATTAGAAATAGTTCCGAAATGAGAATCCCTTCTTGAATTCAAATAGGAAAATTCATAAACAAAAGCAATCCGGAAATGAATGGATGGTTTACAAGTAACTTTTGAGTCTTTGCGACTATTAACACGTAGCATTATTGGACCCAAACGTCTTTTCATATGGAGATGCCAATACCGACTCCGATGTCGAAGCCGATTCTGATTTCGGAACCAATTCTCAATCCGAAGCCGATTTCGATTTCAGAGCCGATTCCAATTCTGGAGCCCAATCCAATACCAATTTCGGAGCCGATTCCAAAGCCAACACTGGAATCTATTCCGAAAACTGCCAGAAAACTCCGGAGAAACTCCGGAACTAGCCGGAATCGATTCCAACGTAAACTTCATTTTTCCCATCACTAGAACAGCCTATCGAACAGGAGCACTCTACAAGGGAGCTCGGCGCAGCTGGTACGCGGCCCGCCCTTGTACCTGTAGCTTTTATTGTTTGTGTCAATAATGTTTTTTTATTATGTACGTTTATAAGTGTTATGAATAAAGTGAAAAAGTTAAAAATATAACAGTGAATATGAAGATTAGTACCGAAAATTTGAAACTGTCTACAAATCGAATCAAAACGTCCTTAATTTGAAACATGAGCTCGACACTGTCCGGAATATGCATCAAAATAACGTTGCAATTTCAGGATTTTCTGCAATGATTCCTCTAAAATTATTGTAAATCTTTATGTTTTCTCAAATTTAGAAGGTTTGCTTGAGTAAAGTGTATTAGGTTGAATTGACCAATTAAATTTGAATTGGTAAGAAAATAAAACCACACCAAAAATACCTTTAGTGTCCGTAATTCGTAGCAAAACGGTATCTAGGAGACTCCTAAGTTTTTCTGTAAGAGGAAGAATGAAAAGATATTTTCTTTTGAAAAAAAAAACCGTGTTTGAATTTACAAATTTAGGACTATTGTAGTCCACGAGAAAACACAACTATCCTGCAGCTTTTAATTTTCTGGAATATAATTTTTTTTTTGCAATGCTAACATATATTTATGCATAGCACTGTTGATTTTGAATGTCGAACAATGCCAACTCAAAACTGAAATGAAGCGACCGACCTTTATAATTACCGATTTGCTTCACTGAGTTGTATTTCAGCTCATACAAATATTTACCTCTAAGTAATGAACATATTCCTTGGTAATTTCTCGTTTAATTTGAATTATTTCGATATGTTAGTGCTTGAAAACGCTTCTCATTGACCATTGTTTACATCCAGTGCGCACTGGCTACTGTCACACGCAAACGCAACTTGTCAAAATCAGCTGCTGGCAGCCCGTTTGCTTGCCGCTTGCTACGTAAACAAACCGTGCGCTGCCGACCGTAGTGACCGAAATTTTGTAATATTTGGTGCAAAGAAGTGTGCAAAAAATGCGACGACGGGCCGGCGTTGGTGCGATCCAGAAGCAGCGCCTCGAGGCGGAGAAGTACAAGGACAAGGGTACCGAGCTGCAGGAGTCCCAGTTCGAGCAGATGGTGAAGCAGATGGAAGCGCTGAAGGAGAACCTGGAAGAGTTCGCGTCCAAGCACCGGAGCGAGATCAAGAAGAACCCCCAGTTCCGGCGCCAGTTCCAGGAGATGTGTGCCGCGATCGGGGTGGATCCGCTCGCGTCGGCCAAAGGCTTCTGGAGCGTGCTCGGGATGGGCGATTTTTTCTACGAGCTGAGCGTGCAGGTGGTGGAAGTTTGTCTGGCCCACAACCACATAACGGGTAAGCCAGCAGCGTGCGCGGGCAATGGCGCGATGCACATTTTAAATGCCGTGTTTCATCGCCTTCCATACAGGTGGTCTGATGGATCTGGACGAGCTGCGCAATCGGTTGGTGGCGGCCCGCGGCAAGAGCCAAACTCACCAGGAAATCACAACCGAGGACATACTGATGGCGACGAAGAAGCTGAAAATATTCGGCAACGGCTTCACCGTGTACTCGGTCGGGAAGAACCGGCACATGGTGCAGTCCATCCCGGGGGAGCTCAGCCTGCAGGAGACGACGGTGCTGAGTGCGGCCACGAACCAGGGGCAAGGGTTCGTGACGGTCGCCTCGCTCATGAGCGATCTTGGGTAGGGTGTTGGTTCGCTGGCAAGAGGTAGCTGTAGTGGCATTTTGGTTTGTTTTTTTAACACACTGCCCCATTCTTCCTTCCAGATGGACGCAGGCGCGTGCGGAACAGGCGGTGGAGAAAATGCTCGGCGAAGGGATGGCATGGATCGATACGCAAGGGGAGGAGAAGTCGTACTGGTTCCCGAGTCTGTTCCCGGGACGACTAACGGCCAAAGTTTGAGGCGCCAGGGACCGTAATGTCTGTACGCAAAAGGGTGATTAATTTTTGTATAGGTTAATTCAAAACTAGGTGCCGGTGCGTTGCCATCAGTGCCAATAATAGATTATATTGAACAAATCTAGGGCCACAATTTATGCTTTATTGCAGTGTTTGTCAGAAATTCTCCTACTTGAAGGAGATACCACACTAACCGAAAGCGTTGGAAGCTAACCGAAAGTACTGCTAGCTTGTCCATGCCTTCTACTTTTTGTCATGTTGCAGAGCCAAATCGATTCTGAAGCTGAGACCGGTTCCGAATTAGGACTGGCCTTCATCGAGTGTCTGAGCCTATATGCAGAGCTGTAACAGCTTTCGCAGATTTTGCATTTTGTGCGAATTTTGCGTTTGGTGTGGATTTCGCCCGTTTTTACTCTTCATTGACGCGGATTTTGCGGAAAGTAAAAAAATAGCCGATAGAATCGTCATCATTTTTACATCTGTGTCAAACACCCCATGACACCCCAAACACCCCAAACACAAAATCGAAGTCCATGAACTTCTCGTTTTAACAATCGTTACATTAACACGTTGAACGAAACATAATCACAATCAGGACGATGGGTTTCATTCATCTCCAGCTTTGTTTCTGATAATCAAAGCGATACAGGGTGGCAGTCAAAGTATTAATGAGCGAAATAAGAAAACTGATTTTGTTTTAATGCAATTCGATGATAAATACAATTTGAACAAGAGAGCATACAAAATATGACGAATCTCATGTTCTTGCATCTGTATTCCGCTTTTTTGACACAGCAACAGCTGGTTTTCCTCTCGGGAAAATGTTTGAAGGGCATGAAGCTGCTCATCTTCTGTTGGACCACCTTATCATGTTAAGCAAGGATGACCCATAAGTCAACCAAAATCCTGAGCGCATAATAAACAGCATTCGTAAAAGAGGATTCCAGCTCGTTGATACAGATCTGCAAGTGGGTTGTCGAATCGATGGCAATGAATTAATCGACATGTTTAAATCCGTATTCGTGCTGAAGAATATTACCCTCAAACAAATTACATTTATGATGAAACTGGCTTACTCTTGAAAAAAAATTATTCTGTTTGTTCTATTTAAAAAAATCGTTCCAGAAACAATGTATTTGGGAAAAATTTAAGAAAACACTAAACCAATCGATCACTTTTTCAATGACGACAACGATAGTGAACTTCAAATATCGTCTCGATCCTAATAATGACAAAATTGCTCGTATATGCCCATTTTATCAGCACATTTGCAGCCTTGGAACCAATTATTTCAATTTTCAAAGTATGGAAAAAAGCCTCCCGCACAACGAGTTTGTCGTATAACAAGTGAGTCACTGGAACGGATTAAACTCGTTATGAGGAGTTCCACCGTATTTTGATTAGTAATGGGAACAATGATGTTTTTGTCGGAATTGTTTCCGGTTGGATCCGAAGTTTTCTGGAATCGATTCCGGATAGTAGGTCCGGAATCTGTTTCCGCCATTGGCTTTGGAATCGGCTCCGGAATAGGAATTTGCTCCGAAATCAGAGTCGGCTTCGAAATCGGAGTCAGTTTCGGCAATTTTCATAAGAATAGGCGTTTGGGTCCAATGATGTATTAATAGCCGGAAATAATAAAAATTGACTTCTAAACTATCAATTCTCATGCAGATTTCCGAACTGATTCCGCTTCTGAAACTTCTTTTTTTCAATTTAAGAACTGCGCTCTTCTTCAATTCTCAATCCGGAGCTAAATCCATTTCTGGAGTCCGGAATCGGCTGCGAAGTCAACTCCTGAACCGGCTCCGGAATCTACTCCGCAATCGGAACCGATTCCAGCATAGAAATTGATACCGAATACGGAATCGGGTAGGTCCGATTCCGAGCTCCCATCAATAATTTTGATGTGGATGGCACAGGTGAAAAGAATTTCAAAACAGTTGTGAGGAAAAAAATGTGGGTACGAGAAATAAGCTGAATATATCTCTTTAGCGATTCCAATTTAAAACGAAACAATATTTTGCACTTAAGGCAAAGCAGTTATTTAAATATTAAATACAATATCATATTGAGTTTTTTTTTTTTTCAAATTCATAAATTGTTTCGAATTTTCTAGCCGTGCATAAAACCTTTCTATCTCTCCTTCCATTTTTACATATAACTGAGAATGATTTTTCATTATTAATTCTATTTAATAAATTAGTTCAATAAATCTATTCAATAATAATTGAAGATTAAATAATTCAATAAATCTATAACTTGCATTCATATTGGCGCCGATCTCAAACGGCTTGACGCGGATTTTACGGGTTTTAAATCGAGACTTCTATAACAGCTCTGTATATGGCACTTTTTGTAGTTTTCCCTACCTGTGTATCGATTACCTTTTGAAGTTCCATTCTAACAAATACGGCTTCTACAAGGCAATGAGGAGCAGATGAAATATTCGCACAAAATATATCTTTTATTCAACTGAAACGTTTTGCTTCTCGAGCCACCCTGTACGTTTCTACACCTACAACGCGCGTTCGCTCAAATTCACATTCACAGTGGATGTAAACAATGCCGCTGTCAGTGCTGTCATTCGCACTGCTCGCCGCTGCGTCAGTGGTCTGTTGTGCGTTGCATCGGGTGGGAGGGAAGGCATAAACAAACCACCCCATAATCGCACCAGCACCGCAGCAGATAAGAGCTGTTCGATTAGTCACTTTCTGGAGGCAGAGGACAAGATGGAAAATGCCTTTGCACCGATCAGCGAGGCGTGCGTTAAGGCGCTCAGCGACAAAACGTACGATAAGCGCAAGGTGGCCGCCCTCGAGATCGAAAAGTAAGTAAAGTGCAGCGGTGGGGACTTTTCTTTTGGCTCGACCACTAGCTCTAGCTCTGTCCTGTTGCAGGATGGTGACCGATTTCAAGATGAAAAAGAACATGACGCAGATCAAGCGCATCATCGACGTGCTGAGCCGGGACTTTGTGCGGTCGAACGACGCGAACAAGAAGAAGGGCGGGCTGATCGCGCTGGCCGCCACCAGCATCGCGCTCGGCAAGGACACGGAAAAGTTCATCGAGGACATCGTCAACCCGATCATGAACTGCCTGATCGACAACGACAACCGGGTGCGCTTTTTCGCGAGCGAGTCGCTCTACAACGTGGTGAAGGTGGCGCGCGGCGCCGTGCTGCCCTTCTTCCCGAGCGTCTTTAACGCGCTCAGCCGGCTGGTGACCGATCCGGACCAGACGATCAAGAACGGCAGCGAGATACTGGACCGGCTGCTGAAGGACATCGTGATCGAGTCGTCGCAGACGTTCGACCTGGACGCGTTCATACCGCTGGTGCGGGAGCGCATCATGGTGAAGAGTTCGTTCGCGCGCCAGTTCATCATCTCGTGGATCTCGGTGCTGAACGCGGTGCCGGAGATCAACATGGTCGTCTTTCTGCCGGAGATACTGCACGGTCTGTTCCAGATACTGGAGGATCCGCTGCCGGAAATCCAGCGCATGTGCGAGTCGCTGCTCGCCCAGTTCCTGAAGATCATCAAGCAGGACCCGAGCGCGGCCGACATCCCGACGATGACGAACGTGCTGATCGTGCAGGCCCAGTCGAGCAATCCGCTGATCCAGTTTTACGCCATCACCTGGATCAAGGAGTTCGTGCAGCTGTCCGGGGGCGAGATACTGTGCTTCGCGAGCGGCATCTTCACCGCCATCCTGCCCTGCCTGGCGTTCGAGAGCGACGCGAAGAAGAACATCAAGGACTGCGCGAACGCGGTCAACCTGCACCTGCTCGAGCTGATCTCTAGCGGCGAGGACAAGCAGAAGAATCTCAGCTACCTCGACCTCAACTCGGTGATGGAGGTGCTGCGCCAGTACCTGGTGCACAGCCCGGTGCCGACCAAGATAGCGGTGCTCAAGTGGGTGCACCATCTGTTCACCGAGGTGCACGACGAGATGTCGGAGCACGCGAACAAGCTGTTCCCGGTGCTGCTGCGCGACTGCCTGTCGGACAGCTCGGACGAGGTGGTGCTGCAGGCGATCGTTGTGCTGGCGGAGATCGTCAACTCGGCCACGGTCAAGGGGAACGACTTCGACCAGACGCAGTACCGGCAGTTTCTGGTCGAGCTGCTCAACCTGTTCAGCGAAAACAACACGTTCCTGGAGAAGCGGGGCACGCTCATCATACGGCAGCTGTGCCGGCTGCTGAACGCGGAGTACATCTACCGGACGTTCGCGGAGATTTTACTCGAGGAGCGCATCAACCTGAAGATTGCCTCCACCATGGTGCGGACGCTCAACATGATCCTGCTGACGACCTCGGACCTGTTCGATCTGCGCAACATGCTGCACGACATCCGGAACGAGGTGAGGCGTCGCGATTTGGTGCCGGCCTGGTGGAAGGAGAGTGCTTATACATTTCATTTTCTTTTTGTTTCTACAGAAATCTGCCTCACTGTTCGAGTGCCTTTACAAATGCTGGGCGCATTGTCCCGTCTCGACGCTTTCGCTCTGTCTGCTAGCGCAATGCTACCAGCACGTGTCCGAGATAGTTACGCTATTGTAAGTCCCTATCTATACCATCGCCAACAACGCCTGCAATGTACCATATCTTTCTCCTTCCAGTGCCGATATTGAAATAACGGTCGACTTTCTGGTGGAAATTGACAAGATGGTGCAGCTGATTGAATCTCCGATCTTTGCGTGTAAGGCTCTTTCGATAAAACCCGTTGTTCGTGTCATTTCTTTTGTACAGTAATGCTTTTTCCATCTTTCTATCTTCTCCCCTGTAGCATTACGGCTCGCGTTGATATCGCACTCGAACGATAATGCCGACGCACAGCATCTTTCCCGTGCACTGTACGGTATACTGATGCTTCTGCCCCAGACCGAAGCGTTCCATCTGCTGAACAATCGGTTAAAGTGTGTGCCTAACTACTGGAGCCAACCGAACAAGATGTAAGTAGTTGTTTTAGTTAGCAATATAAATGAAATATGCCACTTCACTCACAACTGTACTCCTTCACCTTTTCCTTCGCACCATGCAGCAGCTCCAAGTCTACCAACGAAAGCCAGTGCAACATCAAGTTTGACGAGCTGTTCACCTACTTCAAGTACGTGCAGGATCTGCATCACCAGAAGCGCGTCGAAAAGCGAAAGAAAAATCAATTTTAAACCATTCCCCTGCTCTACTATCCCCTCCTCTTCCCATCCTCCCTGTGGACGCGTAGAACGGATCAATCGATGTTTTGTTATAAATTGTAAGCCAAAAATCAGCCTACCGTTCGATATAAGTTCCCTTTCGCGCCCCCATTGGTGGAAGATTTTAAAGTCAGCTCCAATCAGTCTCCCGATCGATGCGTTCTGCCGACGACGAGGTGTTCGTGCTGTGCGTAAATTAAAACAGGCAACAATAAAGAAGCCGATCCGTGTTTTCGATTTAATATTCTACATTCCATGTACACTGCTGTCAACGGGGGTTAATAATCACGACTATCGCATATGATAGCTTATGAACAAAATATACAGTAAACAAAAAGGCACATACATTGCCAAATGTATAGACTCTTGCATTTTTAATACTCTTTGGAGGAATGCAGCAGACGGTACCATAACTAAATGGACATTCGTTATGTTTAATGTTTATAGTATTGTCAAGGGACTGCAGAGCCCACTCGAAACTACTCTTCTACGAATACATGTACATATAAATAGCATAAATAGCAGCACAGGACAATCGATAAGACGCCCGGCGATGAATGCTGAATACGATCTGCGAGCTTAGGAAGCCCCAGCGGCAGGCATCTTGTATCATAGTCGAGCCGTCGGTGCCAGTCACGAAGGGTAAGGCATGTTGCCCTCTGCTGAATTGACTCTAGCCGCGCCATAGCCTGAGTAGATGAAGGCCACCAAATAATGCCTGCGTATTCCAGCAACGGTCGAACAAGAGCACAGTAAAACGTCATGATGCACAGGGGGTCACGGAGAGCACGTGTCATGTTACCAATTAGTCCTAGCATACTCCCCTGGCTACAACGACGTCGAGCTGTGCATCGAAGGAGAGTCTAGCGTCTAGATAGACGTCGAGGCCTTTGGCACAAAACACTCTTTCAAGACCCCCAAGACTTATATGTCCGTTTAGCATATAGGTGTAATGTGCAGGCGTACGCGATCTACTGAATGTGATAGCAGCACACTTCTCGATGCTGACAGCTAAAGCGTATCGCCTTCACCAGGAGTCGAACTCAATGAAGGATGCTTGAAGACGCTGATGGTCTTCGGGATTCCGGATCTCACGGTAGATTTTTGCATCATCTGCTTATAAAAGGCAGTTGGAGTCGGCCAGTACCGAGATCACGTCGTTAATGTAGAGCAGGAACAGTAGGGGGCCCAGGTTACTGTCCTGTGGTACACGGGAAAAAGCGCAGATATGTCTGGACAGATATTGACCAAATCCGACCGCGTAGCATCAATCGGCGAGATAAGATTTAAACCACAATACCAGGGATGGTGGCAAATCGAGTCTGTCAAGCTTAGCAAGAAGGATACTGTGGGAAACACTGTCAAAGGCCGCCTTAATATCCGTATCGATGGTGTCCACTTGGAAGCCGTTATCAATGGATCTATGGCAAGTGCTCACAAATTGAACTAGGTTTGTTGTAGTGGATCTTTTAGGTACAAAGCCGTGTTGATTTATTCTGATGTAGTTGTAGGCCGATGCTAAGAGAGGTCCATACATAAAAAGCTCAAAAACTTTGGCGCATGCACTTAAGGATGTAATCCCACGAAAATTGTTTGCATCCCTTTTTATGTATAGGTTTTTATGTATAGGTGTATGATGCAGCGCAAGGTTTGTGTATTATCGCAGGGACATCATCAGGGGCAGGGGAGCTGGAGTTCTTTAGGCGGTCGATTCCTTTTAAAACCATAGATTCAGTGACGACGAGACATGTAGGACAGACAGCATCGATAGGTGTGTTAATGAGTGCATGGGATACATCGTCGGGATGAATGTTGTTAGACACAAAGCTATCTTCGAAAAACGTTGCGTTATTTGCGATTTATTTAAAATCCATCATTTAAAAATTTGTCAAAAATACTTTTTATTTATTTTTTAAACCACTGCTTAAGAACTAGTCTCATAAAATTCACTAAATCTTTAAAAAAAGCATGTAAAAAAATCTTTTTTCACTTTTTTTAGTATAATTCTCCTAAAATGTGCTTCGCACATTTTCTAAAAAAAAGAATAGGTTTATTATACTCAAAAAATTCTACGAAAATTTTCGGAGAAAGATGGCTGTGGTTTACACACACATTTAAAATTCAAATCAATCGAATTCTCAGAATTAAATAAATAAGCAATCAAAAGCGATTTGGCTACCCGGGTAGCCGGTTGCCTGTAATAGGGTTTATCCTGTAAAATGGCAACTTAAAAAATGACCAACCGAACTCCATTGCCTGGCAGTACGTAGATCTACATTCCTTCCACTAAGAGCAAGGATGGAGCATTTCAGTGTTGAATCCCAGTAATCACAGTAATAATGGAAGTGAGCACGTCGGTGTGACATGGCCCGGTCAACAATCGTTCTCCAGGATGCTCGGTCCCTGGCTGCAGCCTCCCATCCATGTAGACAACCGATCTCTACCAGGTCTCGCTTCATCTGATCCAGCCATCGAGTTCGATGTGCTACCCTGCGCCTTATGCTGAACTGGGGATCGCTGTCGAACACCTTCTTGGTGGGGCATGAGTACAGCATCCTCATAATATGCGCCAGCTATTGTATCCTGTCAGCCTTCGCCACCGTCAGGATGCTCGTCGTACATGCTCGAACACACTGCCAATGATGGACCGGAGGATGCGTGGCTCAAACACGCTCAGAGTATTTGCATCCTACGCTCGAATGGTCCAAGACTCGTGTCCATAGAGGACCACCGTGCGAATCAATGTACGATATATCTTACATTTTTTGCGGGCTCGAAGTCTTCTGGATCTCAGCAGTCGGTGAAGCCCATAGTATGCATGATTCTCCAGCACAATGCTGATGTAGTTGTCCGAAGTAACGACCATGCCGAGATAGCAGAAGGTGTACGCCTCACACTTTCGCTTTTGTTCTGCCGATGATGTCGATGCCATCCGCGTAGCCAAGAAGTTGGAGAGACCGGTAGAGGATCGTGCCACGGATGTCGTTGTCTAGTCCCGTGCATCGAATGACACCTTCCAGGGCGATGCTGAAGAGCAGACAGGAGAGTTCATCACCATTGCCTCAGATCCCTGTGAGATTTGAACGATTCCGACTCTTACCTTGCATTGCTCCCCATTAATGGTGGTCTCTAACTGCCGGATCAACTTCCCAGGGAAGCGGTACCGCAGCTCATTCCGGTGTATGGTGTCGTAGGCCGTCTTAAAGTCGATGAACAGGTGGTGCGTAGGGGACCTAGTACTCTTTAGTACAAAATTTGTAGCAAGGGTCACCAGTGGCGGATCTAACGGTAGGCGTACTAGGCGGTCGCCTAGGGCCCCGCCGATTTAGGAGCCCCGTAGATCGCTAGTCTATAGTATGCCGTATGGACAGATAACTAGCAACAAGGGCCCCGGAAGGATGGGGCCCCGAGGCTGGCGAATCATTTGCACCCCCCCCCCTCCCCCTCCACCCTCCCACCCCCGACCGCAAACAATTTAGAGCCTTTGATGGTGATTTCATAGGGGCTCCCGATGGCATTTCAAGTTTACTGTTTAACCGAACACCATTTACCATTTACAGGGGATCTCAACTCGTCTTACCGCCTAGGGCCCCCGATACCATTAATCCGCCACTGAGGGTCACAAGTCTGCAGAATAGGATCTGGGACAGTATCTTGTAGAATCTTGTGATGGCTCGAAAATTCAAGAATTCCAGCCTGTCGCTCTTTTTGTAGATTAGATGGATGACACCCAGCTTCCACTCCCCCGGTAGTTCCTCCTGCTCCCAAATTTTCATGATCAGCTGATGCATTTCGACGGTAAGCCTCTTCGACTGCACCCTTTTCTGCCACTTGCGCCAGCCTGTGCTGCCTCTGCTCCATGCAGATGTCCTTCGAAGTAGTACTTCCACCTTTCGACCACCTCGCACTCCTCCGTCAGGTGATAAAATAAAAATAAAAGCGTAATAAACAAAATTAACAACAACTCGCTAGAATCATCATCACTCAACGGCTCGAAGGGCCAAGAAAAGGTCTTTTAAATTTAAACCCCTTCGAGCAGTCGAGCAGCTGGCGAGCAGCTGTCAAACCGCCGTCAGTGTCGTGCGGTAGCCGCATCTGGCCACGGCTTCATTCGTGTGCCATCGTTCGGTCGGGCCGACTGCCGTTCCCTTGGTGCATTTTGTTTCCCCGCAATTTCTATATATTTTCTACACCCAGCCCTTGCTGGAAATTTTGTCCGTGTGTTGTGTGTGGTGTGTGTTTGCGGGGTGTAAAAAAAACGTTTATCGTTCCCTTTATCAGCACCGCGGTGGCATAGAACAGTCGCTCTCTCCAATCAGCCCGCAAGTGGTGGAGGCAGTTCGCTGGCGGTGTGTTGCAGTTTATCCTTCCTTTCTGCCTGGCGCGGCAGCCAACTATCAACAGCGAAACGTACGCGCGCGCACACGCATCATCCCGTCTCGGCAGGGCAGCGCAGCGTACCAAACAAGCCGAAAAATCGTGTCGTGTTTTGCCCCATTCCGGAACGCGTGACCAACAAGGCGTTTGCAAACAGCGGCAGCACCAGCTCGGGAAGGAGAGTGCCAACAGCCAACACAACCAGTGCCAGGCACGTCAACAATAGTAGCCGAAGGGCAATCGGAAAGGTATGACGATTTTACACAACAATGTCCATTTGCAGCCAACTATCGCTATCGATCCCTGCCGAAAACGTGTCCGTCTGTGCGTGTATGTGTGTGTGTGTGTTTTACTTGCCCCTGCAAAAGGATTTTCTATACAAAACCGGAAGGAAGAGGTGCACGCCATTTCCCTTGCGAGCAGCGGGTGGCTTTATTTGGACCGAGCAAGGACAACGGCTCCGAAGAGCGCGCGAGCACGTACAACAACAAAAAAAAAAGACAAAATGTTCCACCACCTTCCAGTTTGGGGTGGTGTGCCATTGTCTTCGGCGGCAAAACGACCGCTGCTGCGGCAAACTCGTTTCGTGCGAGAAACGGTGCTGCAAAGAGCCTTGAGCCATTTGGGAGTACGTAACAGTCAGCCCACCTTCGTCGCCCTCAGCCCACAACGGCGCGCTTAAACAACACGCCATACAGCAACAGCAGAGAGAGAGAGAGAGAAAAAAAACACATCATTCGAGTGAAACAGTAACGGGCGCGCGCGTAGTAGTGCTGTAGTAGTGTAGTGTTAGTAGTGGGAGGTGGGGAGATAATTACGACACAAGGTCGGACCACCACGCATCAACGGTGGGGCGCTGGCGAGTGCGAAAGCGAGATAAAAATAAGCCTGCGCAACGGTGGATAACAAGGCAGCAAAACATCAGGCGATACGTCTTTGTTGTAAATGGGGTGGCGGGGAGGGAGCTGTAGGGATGGAATATGGTTTCATCGTCCCCCCCCCCCCCCTCTGCACGCACCCGACATGAGCCGTTTCGGTGACACTATGGGGATGGCGAAGATGATAAGGAAGTCACACGCTGAGCTCAAAGGAAACCCCACGGCGAGACAGAACAAGCGCAGCACCCAATGCCCCTTCCATGTCCATCGGTTCACACACACACACACATACGCGTAAAGAATCGTATGATCTGCATGCGCCGATCAGCAGGGGCATAATCCACCCATCAGCTGGCTAGAGAACGGGCGAGCCGCAAACGCGCAATAAGAAACACGCGGAAAGAAGCCTGCGATTGCAACAACAACAACAAAAAACGAAACAAAACAAAACATCCACCCGCCCAAAAGAAAAAGCCGTGGTGTTGCTTTGGTTGCTTTGCGCGGGCGAAAGGAAGTTTCACTTTCATTGCATTCCAATTTCGTTCTACTGCCTCCGGTTCTTTTTCGTTTGCCTTCGGCAACGTGTGCTACAATCCCTACTCTATTCTGGTCGTGCAAATGCGTTTTTTTTTTTTTGCGCAAACTACGCCTTTGTGTAAAATGGCAACGCGAAAGCACGAACTGGAATTGTAAATAGTGTACATAAAAAAAATGGAACATTGCTGTGCGGGGGAATTCCCTTGAACCGTTCACTGACACGTTCTCTCCTTGTTTGAATTGTGCCAAAGCTCTTCGATTGGGGCGTGGTGATGGCTAATCCGGAGAGGAGCTGTGGATCTGGTGCGCAAAATATCCTAATCCGATTCCGGATAAAAAGCTGGACTCGACTCCGAAAGAGTCTAGATAGGTCCGAATCAGTTCGAATCATTTCGAATCAGTCCGGATCTGTCCAGTTGAGTCCGGATGGGTCTGGATTAGTGTTGAGTCAATCTGATTCAGATTCATGAATCCGAGTGAATCTTTGGAATGATTCAAGGAATCTGAATCTCGAAAGAATAATGAATCTTAAAAGATTCTTATACCTCGAAAGATTAAAGAATGTCAAGGGATTGAAATATCTCAAAAAAAATCATAGAGCTTGAGTTTTTTTTTTATTATTCTGCCTCTTGGCGTACCAACCTACGTAGTCATACCAGCCTCTACGGGCTTTTGAGACTTATTGGCAAGTACCACGCAGCCGGATAGTTTTGTTTGCTACGGATAGGAGATGCGAGACTTGAACCCACAATGGGCATGTTGTAGTTGGGATTGGGCAAATTCAATATGAAAAAAAAAAATCACACATCTCTAAACAGTCATGAATCCATGGAGATCTATGAATTTTTATAGATTTATAAATCTTATAGATTAATGAATCTCTAAAGATACATGAATCGTTCGAGATTCATGATTTTTTAGAGATTTATGAGTCCTTGGAAATTCAAGAATATTTAGAGATTCATGAATCTGTAAAAATTCGACTCGAGATTCGAATCACTCTTCACTGCAGATTCATATGAATGAGTCTCAACGAAAGATTCATGAAACCCAACACTAGCCGGGATGAGTCCGGTAGAGTCCGGGCGAGTAGTTAAGGTTGGCATTTCAATTGCTGGTTCCCAAAATGAATTCCGGAATTAATCTGTCGTTGGCCAAATTCGACAGCAAAATCCGCTTGGCCAATGTAACAACACGCTCGGAATTACAGAACAGATTTTTATGTCAAAAATATCTTTTTATTAGAAATTATTATGATGGCAATGAAATACCTTCTTGCATGCAGTACAAGGTTTACGTTCGAAAGTGACTTGAAAAATCCGGTGTAGTCAAAAGCAGTAAGGCTATTTCAATTTTGATTTCAACTTGAAAAGGAACGCACTCATCAAGAATCGTCGGAACGATAATGGATATTCATGCTGGGTATTAGCAATTGCACCTCCAATCTAAAGTACTCGCCCGGAATCGACCGAACTCGACCAGACTCGTGTGAACCTGTCAGTTCATGAAGATTCTGCAGTATGTCCCCCCCTCTCTCTCTCTCTCTCTCTCTCTCTCTCTCTCTCTCTCTCTCTCTCTCTCTCTCTCCCTCTCTCCTCTCGTTTACAGGGTTTTCTAAGGTTTTTTGCTTGTTTCCCGATTGATTGGTTGTTTCCCATAGCTTTTTGGTTCTTCTCAATATTTATTGGACGACACCTATCGGAATCGGCTCCAGAATTGGCTCCGGAATCGGTTCCGGAATCCAAATTGGCTCCGGAATCCAAATTGGCTCCGAAATCAGAATCGGCTTCAAAACGGAATCGGTTTCGACATATCCATAAGAATAGGCGTTTGGGTTCAATTATACAACGTATTTAAAGCCGCAAAGAATCAAAATTTATTTGCAAACGTAAATCCATTCTCATGGAGATTCCCGGACTGATTTCGCTTCTGAAACTCCGTGTTGCAATTCAAGAACTGAATCTCATTCCGGAGCAAATTCTATTTTTGGAGTCAATCCTGATTCCGTTAACGTAACGAATTGAGATTCCAAGGTCGATTCCGATTCCGGAGCTGATTCTGATCCCTCGCTCCAGAATCGGAGTCAACTTCAGAATCGGCTTCGGAATTGATTCCGAGTACGAAATTGGAATCGGGTAGGTTCGATTCCGAACTCCCTCCACTACTGTATTAGCTGTTTTTCGTCCATCAGAGACTGAGGCTGAATCCGGATCTGATCCTGCATCTCTAGTTCGAACTCATCCAGACCCATCCGGACTCTTGTGGGCTGATCCGGACTCATCCGAACTGCTCCGAACTGATCCGGACTGACTCGGATTTGGAGTCGATTAGTCCGGGTTTTTTTCCGTGCACTTTTTAGAAAAACAGGAAAATGACTTTAAAATATTTCATTCGCATCTCGTTCGCTTGCACGCACACACACAAAAACCTGCTTTTTCAAATGTACTGTAACACACACCTGTCAAACCCTGTATAAATATTCTTGAGCAAGTCGGCTCAGCCATGCATCGCGAGGTTGAGCGAGATGCGGTTTGCTTTTATGACCTATTTTACGGTTGATAACGAAACAGACGAGGGTTACTTATCTGCTTCCTGTGTTTATATGTATGTCAATTTCTAATTGATTTATTTAGACACCGTGAGAAAGACACCGCGCCGGGAAGGTGCGCCTCTAGTTGCGTTCTGTACCAAGGCGCATAGGAATTCAAATTTAAATTCGCTCGCGATGTATAAATAGCGTGAATAGAAAATCTCCCCCAAAATGTGCCGCATGACAACCCTCCCCAGAATCGTTCGTATTTTCTATTTATTCAGCCGGCCTAACCACGTGTCGCATTGCGGTAGGCGCTGCTCGGCTCGCTACCATACACACGATGGACTGACACTTTCTGTTACGGTTGTGTGACATTGTTAGTGTTAGCTTCCGGTAGATGTACATTCATTTCTCGTCATCGTGATCTCACACACCCGCCCGCGTCCTGTATGTTTCTACCCTTCTACTCACGTTCTCTCTTTGTAGGTATATATTAATCATCGGCACACACACGCGGCTGCGGTTGCTGCTGCACACGTATCGTACGATTGGACCGTACCGTACCGTATCTGCGCTTGGGTGTGATAGTGTCGTGCACCAGCCGGACGGGCTTTATTCATCCATCATCAAGCGCGAGCCGCGTGCGGCGCAGATACGCAGCCAGACAGCGACGATTCAGCAGATGCTCCACTGGTCGCGTCAGTAGAGGAAAAACAAGGCAAACAGAGGGACGACATCCCAAAAAGGTCGACACCGAGGGGCAGCAATGGCACCGGATGCGAACGGGACGGCACTGTACGGCAGCAGCAACAACAACAACCACCACCACCATCACGAGCAGAAGCTGGTGCAGCAGCGCCCGTCCGCCACGATGAACGGGTCCGCCAAGGCGGCCAACGGTGGGCCGCCCCAGCCCCAGCAGCACAGCAAGGCATCATCACCGCCGGCGGACGAGGATCGGTCCGCCCGGCAATCGCTCATCATTCTCGCGGCCATCTTCTTCACCAGCCTGTTCGCGATGGTGTACGTGTACGCGATGTTTCCCCAGCTGGAAGAGTAAGTGTCCCTCCCCCCCTCCTCGGGTTTCCCCATCCCCAGTGCTAACCACGTTAGGCCCTTTTCCCCTCCCGTTCGCAGGTCGGAAAAGCAATATCTGAAGGTGCCGTTCGATATCGAGGACGCGAAGCAGCTCGGCCGGGTGCTCGACCGCTACAAAGACCTGTACAATCTGGAGGTGATGTTCGGCATCATACTGGTGTACATATTGTAAGTATGCCGGCAAACCCTTTGCACCTTCTACCGCAAGTTGCGCTTTGCGTTGCACACGCTTGTCTGCGCCTGGCTTCTGTGGCTGTTTGTCTACTTTTATTGCGTTTTTAATTCTAATCTCTATTTCTTTCTCTATCTCTCTCTTTCTCTCTCTCTCTCTTTCTCTCTCTCTCTCTCTATCTTCCTCTCTATCGCGCTTCCTATGCCTACGCAGTCTGCAAACGTTTGCCATTCCCGGCTCGCTGTTCCTCTCGATACTGAGCGGCTTCCTGTACAGCTTCCCGGTCGCCCTCACGCTCGTCTGCTTCTGTTCCGCGCTGGGCGCCACGCTGTGCTACCTGCTCTCTCAGCTGGTGGGCCGCCGGCTGGTCAAGTACTACTTTCCCGAGCGGGCCCACCACTGGGCGAAGCAGGTCGACCGGCACCGGGACGATCTGCTAAGCTACATGCTGTTCCTGCGCATGACGCCGTTTCTGCCGAACTGGTTCATCAACCTAGTCGCGCCGGTCATCGGCGTACCGCTCTACCCGTTCGCGCTCGGCACCTTCCTCGGCGTGGCGCCACCCTCGTTCATCGCGATCCAGGCGGGCAAGACGCTGTACAAGATGACCAGCTCGAGCGACGCGTTCAGCTGGGGCTCGATCGCGATGCTGGCCGCCTTCTCCGTCGTCGCGCTCGTGCCAGTGATCTTTAAGCGCTACTTTAAGGCCAAGATCGACTAAATCGGCACACACACACACACACACACACACACACACACACGCATACATACTAAATTCTTGCCCGATGTGTCGTCTGGGTGTGTGCGGAAGCGCGAAAAATTTAGCCGATAGCTTAAATAATCTAGCCAAAGAGTAAATCAAGCAAGCGAGATGAGGGAAACACACACACACACACAAGAGGAAATAAGTTAGACGTAAGACCGCAACTGAGATGAATATTCCTATTAAGGTAATTAGGGAGGACAAGGAAGAAGAAACAACAACAACAACACTGTCGCTAATTACATCGCACACCGATCTTCTTGATCCGGGAAAGGAGCTCGGGAAGAGAGGATCATCGGGATGGAGGAACACAAAAAACACAGCGAAACAGTAGGCAGTGCGCGGCTGTACGGGCGAGTGGGAAAGTAGTTAGAAGAGTTAGACCCAGCTACATAAAAAACATACAAACCAAACGAAAAGCGCTTGGCCATTTGGCAAGACAGGAGTCTTACTTGCCACTGGGCGAGCAAACCTTAAGGCCCATCTCCGTCAAGACATTTTTTAGGTTTGTTTTTTTTTTATGTTTTTTTACACCGGCCGGGCAGCAATAGGGTTACAAACCACACGCAGAAGAAAACGGAGAAAAGGCCATCATCGTGTCTCGAAGCGTAGTAAATTATTAGTTTTTGTTAAAATTGTTTGTAAAAAGGGGAAACAAACCGAACCGAATACGATCGTACTGCAACTAAAGCTCTTTGTCCCAACAAATCAACTCCCAAAACAGTGTAACTGATTTATCAAAGTGTGCGTGTAGGTACGTTTGTATGTGTTTTGTGTGTATGTGTAATTTTGATTTGTTTTATATTGTGATGTAAGCATTATTCTAATGATAAAAAATAGGGGTAAATGGTAGCTGCACACACACATACACGCGCGCGAGCACTTGTCCTAAAGATGAAGAATTGTGTATTAAGCGCGAATGTTAGCGAGGATAAGAAAGATAGGGATTACGGTTTAGATGCGTCAAAAAGGGGTGTAATGGTACGCACGCAAAGCAAGGAAAAGAGAATGGATTTATTTTCGTAGTACGGTACGCGTGTTGTGTAGAATGAGTTGTGCGAAAAAAAACAATACGCTAACAAAATAGCTAATTTTGCATCAAATCAAGTGCTTCAGAGTAAGATAAATTGGAGCTGCATAAGTGCATAGTCAGAGTGTGTGTGTTTGTGTGGAAAGAGGGATAAAGCTAGTAGAAAGGAAGAAAGCGTGCACACGTCTATTTGGGAAGCTTTCGTAGTCATCAGCGATAGGCAAACGCTTCCCGGGACCGGGAAGGCGAGAAAATAATAATTTATTGCAGCAACATAAAGAAGAAAAAAATATCAACGCGCTTGCAAATTGCGCCTCATTTCGACGCAAACCAGGCAAATTGTGACTAGCGAGCATCGAAGGGTATATTTCAACGGTATTATGTGTGGTATTGCTTTTCCCTGTAACATGTACGCGATCGGCGCAATAAATAAGCAACCCCGGACCAAGCAGGCAGAGAACGCTAAAAGCCAACCGCCTCGGTGTAGTCTCTATCTCTCTAGTTGACCTACTCAAGATCATTCTCCACGATGCTCGGTCCCTGGTTGCAGCCTCCCATGCATCCGACATGTTTTGCTTTAGCTGATGGAACCTCGTTGTTCGATGTGCTCTCCTGCATTTCGTGACGAACTGAGGGTCGCTGTAACCTTCTTGGTGGGACATGAGTCCGCCATCCTCATAACATACCCCAGTCATCGTATCCTGCCAGCCTTCGCCTCCATCAGTTCGCCGTTCAGCTGAGCAAGCTCGTGTTTCATCCTTCTCCACGCTCCTTGCTCGAACAAACCGCCAAAGATGGTCTGGCCGCGTCGCTCATCCGAGTGGTCCAAAATTCGTCTCCATAGACGATCATCGCCATAGAGGCGATATATTTAAATTTCCGTGCGATTTCGAATAGTGATGGGAGCTCGGAATAGGACCTACTTGCTTCCGATGCTGTAATCGATTCAGAAGCGAAATCAATTCAGGAATCTCCATGAGAAGTGATCGTTTACGAGTACATTTTGATTTTTTGCGGTTATCAATATTGGACCCATACACCTATTCTTATGGAGATACCGAAACTGACTCCGATTTCGAAGTCGATTCTGATTTCGGAGCCAATTCCCATTTCGGAGCCGATTTCGATTCCGGACCCGATTCCGATTCCGAAACCGATTCTGATTCCTGAACCAATTCCGGAAACTGATTCCGGATTTACTATCTGGATTCGATTCCAGAAAACTTCGAACTACATCACTACTTTCGAAGTCTTCTGAATCTCCGCAGACGGTGAAGCCCATAGTATGCACGATTCCTCTGCTCAATGCGCCTCCGGATTTCGCTGCTGATGTCGTTGTTCGCAGTAACGACCGTCCCGAGATAGCAAAACTCCTTTGCTACCTCGAGATTGTCGCCGTCAACTACTACACTGCTTCACAGATGATCTGAGTCTCCGACAAGCAGGTATTTCGTCTTCGTCGCATTGATTCTCAATCCAATTCTTGTTGCTTCGCGTTTGAGTCGGGTGTACGCCTTCGCTGTTGTTCTGCCGATGATGTCGATGTCATCCGCGAAGCCAAGAAATTGGAGAGACCGATAGAGGATCGTGCCACGGATGTCGTTGTCTAGCACCGTGCTTTTAATGACACCTTCCAGGGCAATGTTGTAGAGTAGATAGGAGTGTCCGTCACCTTGCCACAGACCCCTGTGAGATTTGAACGATTCCGACATCAAAATCGACACTCTCACCTTGCAATGCACTTCGTTCATGGTGGCCTCTATCAGCTGTAGTTCCATATCTCATTCCGGTCTATTTGCCTCCAACAAACCCAGCTTGGTGTAGCTGTCGACAAAATTTGTAGCAAGGGACGCAAGTCTGTAGAACAGGATCTGGAACAGGATCTTGTAGACGGCATTAAGGAATCGGCCGGAATCGTCCAATGTCGGCAGGGATCGTCCAGACATTCGGGTTCGTCCGAAGTCGATCGAAGTAGGCCGGAATTATTATCAGGTTTTTCATTTCGTTGTGTTTTTTTTGTTTTTCACTTTGCGTGTGCATTTCGTATACAGGCCTTTGTTTCGAAGGCCGACTCCGGACGACTCCAGACAACATAGAACGGCACCGGGCAACTCCGGATGACTCCGAACAACTCCGACTCCAAGCAACCCGGACGACTCCGGGCGATTCTGGATGTCTGCAGACGATTCCGAACCGTCTCCGGATGATGCTGGACGGACCTAACTTCTGGAGTCGGTTCCGAAATTATCGGAATCAGATCGGAATCGACTCCAGATTTTTGCCATCTTCATCCATCACTAGTCTGTAGTTCTCCACGTTCTGGCGGGTTTCACGCCGTAGCATGGTGGCGCGCGCTGCATTCTTCTCGAATAGTGCTCGTCTGCACTCTTCGTCGAAGTATTCCTTTTTCTCTCTACGTGGTAAGCGGCCAATCGTTCGCTCGGCTGCAGTGCTGATGGCTCATTCCACCATTCCACCAGCGGTCTGCGAGAGGCATCGCGGCAATGTTGGTGTAGTAACTTTCTCTTTTCGCTAACCCCGAAACGCCCTTTTCTTTCGCCAACAACCAAACGCAGCCCTGGTGTATCTATTGAGTGTGTTTTATTTCTTAGCTTGCTGGTAGAGAGAATCTACGGGGTTTGTTTCCGTCCGTTCCTTCAAAAACTACACACACGGCAGCTTAGAGAGCAAAACTTGGGCCCAGCAGACAGCACGTGCTGTGCGCCCTTGCCCCATCTCCCATCCCCGTTGACTGGTTACAAATTAGCGTATCTTTGAAAATTTGTCGACTGCACTCAAACAGCTCCTGTCCACGAGAGCGCGCGCGCGCCCTTCCTTGAAATACTGTGGCTGGTACACACGTGTTAAAAATTGAAACGAACTGAAAGGAAAACAGGAAAAAAAGACACGAAACCTATAATATCCGTAACAGTTTTGCGTGAACGGCGGCGCGCGCGTGACATTTTTTCCTCTTTCTTTGACTTTTCATTGCTTTACGGCGACCTTTACCTCAGCTGCCCTGCTGAATCGTCTCGCGCGGCGCTTTTCTGTTTCTATTTTTCTTCTTTTTTGTTTTGTCCAGTGAGGTTCTTCGAACCCGCTAACACACACACACACACACTTGCATACACACTAATTGTGTTTCTTTCTTCCCCTTTTGGTGGTGGTAACTGAGTTGTCTTACATTTGGATTTTGGTTGATTGCAAACACTTTCCGGGTCCTTGCACTGAGGTGGGGGGGAGATTCGGGGGCGGAAGCCTCTTACCGTGCGCAACATCCGGACCTAGTTGTCCACTCTTCCTCGCCTACCGATTTCCATATAAATAATTGCATTAATTCTACCGTCGTGTATACAAATATCTAAGCCTACAATTACATTACAAAACAAACAAACAAACAAACAAAAGGAAAAATAACGCTCCGAGAAGAACGCCCCACACACACAAGCGTTCGAATGCCCTTTCCTTACACTGTGGGCGGTCGCACTGCCCTCTGGACTGGTGACTGGACTTCCAGACTGACCCAAAAACGGAACGGCGGTGGTGTGGTGCAACAAGCAATCCAACAAAGTTTACTATTTTGGGGACACACGTGGTGCTTGGTGGTCCTGTGTCGGCCACGTGGTTCCTCTCTTTGGTCGAGTTTGCTTCACGCGTAAGCTGGACCAAGGTTGCAAGGCGTTTTTTCGTTTGCTTTTGCTTGTTGCGCGCGAAAATCGGGTTGGTAAGGAAATGGAATAGTTTTCGTAGTAGTCGCCGACCCTACTTCTTTGCCGTTGAGCGAAGCCCAGGAAACTACCCAGCGCAACAGTGCGAACCACCCGAAACCCGGTACAACTAAATAATGATCACCTTCGGTCCAGCGCCTGTCACTGGGTACGAATGTTAACGTCTTCGGCTTCGAATACTTTTACCCAGTTAAATCGACTAAATTTGTATTATTTGTGGTGTGCTGTAACGCTGCTACACGCTTGCTACGGGAACGGTACCTACGAATGGCGGAGCGCTTTTCCCGCCACTAGGCGGAAGTCTACGAGTCTACACACTTGCATTCCTCTCATTCTATCTCTCTCTCTCTATCTGTTTCTTTTTTCTCTATCGCAACGTTTCTAACGTCTCCGTTTGTCGGTTGGAACACGAACACGTGGCCCTTTTTCCCTCCCAGGAAAACAAAAGACAAAAAAGATCTGTCTATCTGCTGACTTTTTTTTTGGTCGTTGCGTATGGAGGTTGTTTTTTTTTTACTTTGGTGAGGGAAAATGCCACGTGAACCAAGAGACCGGCGGGTATGAATGGAGTGGGTGAGAGGGGGTTTGCAATCTAGTCCGGCAGCACATCCACGTCCACTGCTGCCACGCACTAAACATCGATGACCGAATCGTTAACGCTGGTAGAGTTTAGCTTTTCCTGCATCTGCGCCAGCATGTCTTGCATGCGGCGGATCTAGAACGGGAGGAAAAATCGGATTGAACAACTGTCTTTCAGCACCCACACACACGCGGATCTACGCCCTACCTCCTCATCCTTCTGCAGCAGCAACCGGTCCGTGTCGGAGAACTCGTGGTTCGAGGCGGTCGATTCGCGCTTCAGCTTGTTGCGCTCGCGCAGCGCATGCTGCGAGATCTGCGAGATGCACTGGGCGCGATAGTTTTCGTAGTGTACGTCGCGCGTCGTATCCTTCAGGTCCTGCATGTGCGTCGAGATGAGCATCGTGCGCAGCTTCACCACGTCGCTGTGTTCGGGGTTTTCCACTGCACAAAAAAAAACAACGAAAGCATTTCCAATGTAGAACCAATGTGAGCTGCCTCTGCCTTGCTCTGCTTACCATCCACCACGCCCCAGGGGTACTGGCGGCACCGGATCTTGCGGCCGGCCACCTCCATCACCTGGTTGCTGCCGACGACCGCGAACGGCAGGCTGGCCTTCAGGTCGCGGTCCTGCTGCTTGAACTCCTCGTCCTCGTCCGAGTCGCAGTCCGGGAAGCGGTAGATCTGGATGCCGTGCGTCTCGATGTCGTCCAGGATGCGGCCCTTCAGCGCCTTCACCTCCTTCGGCGTGAGCGTGTCCGCCTTGCCGATCACCAGTATGATGTTCACCTTCTTGTGCATCCGCCGCAGCAGATCGATGTCGAGCTGGCGCAAGCTGTAACGCATTCGGGGGAAAGGCGCATTAGGCACAAATTCGCTGCGACCGCCGCAACCAACACCTACCTGTGCCCGTACGGTGGCACGAAGTACAGCAGGCAGTGCACCCGGTTGTCCTGTATGTTGCGCCGGTTCAGCCCGCTCTCGTCGGTAAAGTACTGGCGGAACTGCTCGTCGATGTACTGCGTGCAGACGCGCCAGCTGTCCTCGCAGTTGACCGCGTCGCCGAAGCCGGGCGTGTCGACGATCGTCAGCCGCAGCTTCACCCCCCGCTCCTCGATGTCGAGCGTCTTCTTCTCGATGCGGGTCGTCTTCTCGATCCGCTGCTCGACCGGCGGCACCGACCGCTGGGCGTACAGCTCGGTCAGGAAGAGCGTGTTGATGAGCGTCGACTTGCCGAGGCCGGTTTCGCCGCACACCATCAGCGTGAACTCGAAGCCACGCTTCACCGATTTGCGGTGCACCTGCTCCGCCAGCGTGGCGAACCCGATGTAATCACGCTCTGGAAATGGCAAAATAAATATATGTATCTAAATATATTTCGAAGCTGCGGCTGGGGTACGAGATCAGTTACCCCGAGCGGGTGGGGCGGAGTGGAGGGATCGCTTCAAGTCACACTGTTTGTTTTATAATGTCAGACACCCGTTTGAATTCGATCCCCGCCATATTCCAAGGTTCGCTAGTGGAGGGCGAGCGGGACCAGCGGGAAACCTAAAGCCCTATTAGTGTTTGATACGACACGGCGAACGTCACGACAGATGCCCGACCGCGTAAATCTAGACCTTTTGAGAGTAGAAGACGGGACGGGAGAAGCATGGTGAGGGACCTGGTTTAACCTTTTTTTCTCTCAGCTAAACAACAACAAAAAACAAAGACAACAAAGCAGACTGCAGTAGCTGCTGAGGTTTAGTAGCGTCCGACCGCAGCATATTACAGCATGAACCGCACACTCCAGCGTACCTCCGGCAGTCTTCCTCATTCTCCCAAAGCACTGCACCAGCCTGGACAACAGGTGGGGAGTGTACTGTCTAGCGTTGGGTTTCGTGAATCTTTCGTTGAGATTCACTCATATAGATTCACTCTCGAAACGAATCTCTAAAGATTCATGAATCCGTGTAGATTTATAAATCTCCAGGGATTCATGAATGATTAGACACGTATAATTTTCAAAATATTGAATTTGCGCAATCCCATGGTAAAGTGGTCCAAGTCTCATGGTACAGCCGTCAACTCGTACGACTTAAAAACATGCTCGTCATGGGTTCAAACCCACAATGGACTGTGCTCTTCTGCTATGGACGTAGGACTGACTATCCTGCTATGGCTAATTAATAAGTCCCTGAAATCCAAGTCCACTAATGGTACTGGCAGGCCTTGTCCGTTGTGCCAATGACAGTACACTGGTTAACTCGCATGACATTACCGTCGACGGTTTATGTCTCGCATGGACCGTCTCCCCGTAGCAAAACAGACTATCCGGCTACGTGGTACTAAGAAGTCTCGAATGTCTGTACAGGCTGACACGATCACCTAGGTTTTTACGCCAAGAAGTAGAATGCTAAAGCTGTATGAATCTATGTATGAAACTGTAGAGATGAATCTTTCGATGAATCTTTTTGATTCAAAAATCTTTCGAGATTCCTCATTATCCCACAGTTGCACTGGCCTAAACAACAGGTGTGGAGTGTTCTTTCTAGTGTTTAATTCCACGAATCTTTTGTTGAGATTCACACATATGCATCTTCAGCTATGAGTGATTCTAATCTCAAATCGAATCTCTAAAGATTCATGAATCCGTGTAGATTCCATGTATTATTCTCAAAATATTGAATTTGCGCGATCCCATGGTGGGAGTGGTTATCTCGACCGACATGCCCATCCACGGTTTATGTCTCGAGTAGACCGTCTCCTCGTATCAAAACAGACTATCCGGCTACAAGAACCAATGTCTCGAATGCGACCAAGAAGTTTAGAATGTCTGTACATGCTGACCTGACCACGTAGATTGTTACACCAAGAAATAGAATAAGAAGATGCTCAAGTTATATGCATCTTTCGAGATATATGAAACAATTGAGATCCATGAATCTTTCGAGACTCTAGAATCTTTTAGATTCAAGCATTTTTCGAGATTCATGAATCTTTCTAACCGAGATTCAGATTCATTGTATCATTTCAAAGATTTATTCAGATTTAAATATCTGAATCAGATTTACCCAACACTAGTGCTGTCCCTATTTACACGCATCCAGCTCCCCTTCTTGAAGTTGTTACTATCATTGGAGCAACGCTCTTACGGAAATGTGTGCCATCGTCAGCGAAACCTGTAAACATTTGGCCATGAATGCAAAACACAACGAATGGCTCTAGGGAACGGTAGAACTTCCGGGGAGTTGGCTAGACTTCCTGGAGCATCTTCCCAAACATGCTTGAACCTGACGGAAGAGCTCGTATTCATAGCTCGAGCCAGCAGTCAAGCTCCGGATGTACCACTCCCCTGGAATGTCTGGAAAGCACACTCACCCTCCACCCCGTAAACACCGTGCCCAGGTATGGACATCCCCATCCCGTTACTCATCCACCCGTCACGTCACACACAAACTTACCTGCCATTGCGCTGTCCGTCGTTTGCTTCCGTATTCCGTGGACGTGGTGTTGAGAGCCTCTGGTGTCTGGTTTCCTTTACTTTACCCCCACCCTCCTCTACCTCTCTCTCACACACTCCCACACACACACACCGTTCTGCACTGGGGGACACGCAGACTAGGCGCGTACGTGTTGCTTTTCTGTTTCGGACCAACCCGTCCCAACGCGTTCCCACTGTCCCGTTGATTGTCCCAGGTCTTCTACTGCTGCTGCTGCTGCTTGATGGCCGTTTCTGCACGCTGTCGTTTGAGTTTGTTTGGTTGAAGTGGTTTCGTCCGGGGCGAGGTGCTCGTACCGCAATTCCGGCTTGGCGGAATCGGCTCGAAAGGGGCCCGGGACGTTCGCAACCGGGGCGCGGCGTTGGTGGCGTACTGGACTCGCCGTCCCATCCGCGTCACTGCACTGGGCGACCCTGCAGGGCGGTTTCGATGGCGCGTCTAAATCATCACTAGTGTTCGCACCACACACTGGTCACACGCGCACATTCACACTGCACCACCTAGGCGCGTCCCAGGGAGGCATTAGGCCACACAAATAAAATCGCAAACCTTTGAAGCACAACAGAGTTTTTCGTGACCGACTTATGTGGTTTTGTTGTTGTCACTGCTGCTGCTAGCTACCGTTTTCCTTTTTCACTCACGGCCACGTTTCGCTTGGGTGGTGGAAATCCTGGTGGGTTTGAAAACTGCATCGGTGGGAGAAGAAAGAAAACATTAGCAGGGCAAGCACTGCTCTCACACTGCACGTACACTCGGCTCGGTTCGCTCTGAGTGACAATTATCCTGCCGCTGGTTAGGTTGGTTGCTGGTAGGAAAAGCCCTCGCCGCTCTTACAGAGGGAAAACACGTACACAAACACGCACACCCGCGATAACACTCCCTTTTTACAAGCTGTACAAAAGCAGCGGATACGAGAGCACGCGCGAGAGCAACTCGCACCAAGAGCAGCTCGCGAGAGTGATGACGGCAAAAACGGATGCAAACGCCACCACACATCCTGTGGGGTTTGTGTGTTGCTCGCTCGTGTTGCTAGCCCTAGCGCGTGCGCAATTTTCCACCGCCCATGACACACACACACACCCTTACACAACCGAACGTCAACGCACAACAACGGTGGTGCGTACGTGTGCATTATCCCTTTTTTCGGGCCCTCTGCGCCTTGCGTTATCCTCGGTACGGTAGGGAGTTTGATGAACCGTAGTTGCTAGTGGGCTGGGTGAGACCGAGCGGTTTGCTGTGTGGGAGCTGGAAAATATTTACAAACAACGAGCCTTGCACGCGTCCAAACGGCACCAACAGTAGACGAGGGAGAGAAAAAGTTCACCGTGGCGTGCCGCTCCTTAGGACCAGGCAACAGCCTAGGCGGCACATGATGGGATCGTGTTGGATAGTTTGAATATCTTTGGTTTTGAAGCAAGCTTGAATGTTAAGTGCGCTTGCAGTACACATGTTACTAGAGATTGTAGACATTGGATTAGAACTATTGGAAATTCGCTCTACTCGAGGAGCCTGCGATGATTGCGGACATGAGGAAGTTACTTCTGAGGCACTGTTTCCAGTATCTTGAAAGCATACCTGAGAGCTATCACTATGAAATGCATTGCCTGTAGCCTTATCGATAGCATCGATACCATGATTTCAACAACCTGAAAGTCTAAGAGCCTAGGCACCTGTCCAATCGAATTTCTTTTACTGGCACATTTGTAAGAATCTTGAGAATATGATGTCACGCAGCTTATGCGTATAAATTGGAACTACTCCAGCATCTTTTGGACTTGAAGCGTACATCTGACCCAATTGAACCAAGTTCTGGTGTATTCTCGGAATAGCAGACATCTATGGTCCTAGCGTCTGAGAGATTGTTCCTGACATGAACAATGACGGTAATAAAAGTCCTTTGACATGGAGATGAACTCTTAAAGACAGTTTAATCATTGTATTAATCTTTAGACATTTCAAAACATCCTTCCGACATCCAGAAAATGAAAGTAGCAGTTGTAAAGTCAATATACGTTAGAACCTGACACGATGAGTTGGAAAAGCTAGAACACGAGAAATTTCTTCGCCTACAGCTTGAGAGAGCATTACACACCAATATATGACGGGATTTTGAAGATTGAAGAATGAAGATTCTAAACATCCATCCACACGAAGAAATGCACTTCAAAAATTTAAAGAACTTGAGACATTTTAAAGCCTCCTTCGGTTTGATATGAAAACTGCTGAACGTTTCTAAATGAAGCAAAACAAAAAATAGACAACTTTTTAAACACGATTCGCTATAATTGGTTTTCACTTTGCCCTTTCGTTGGCAGGTTTGTTTTTTTCGTACCGGAACCGAACTAATTCAATTCACTTTCGTACGTTTGATTATTTATTGATGTACGCAGTTGGCTGCAGCAGGGAAAACGCATCGACTTCATTCAACCTTAAGGGCCGAAGGGCTTCCTATCGTTTCGAGTTGGAGTTGGAACCGTATCAGTTTATTCCGATCGAGAGAAATCATTACAACATTCCCAAAAAAAGCAACAACAACAACAACAGGAAGTAAAGGAAGTGGAGGCAGTGGAGTAGCAAACAATCACCATCAATCGCAACATAAATGTGTGTTGCTGAACGGTTTTTAATTTTCACAATCGATTCATTTCTCCACTTTCACCCCATGGAAATTAAAAGATGAATGAACAAAAAACTACACACACTCACACACAAGCTAAGTTTATGTCGTGAATCCATCACCTAAAAAGTTTCCCTGGGAGAAACAAAAAAAACCCCAATCCGATCCAAACCTCTTGTGGAGCGTTGTGCAAGGTACCTCCACCATCGGGCTAGAAGTGGAACGGTCCTCCACGCCACCATGAAAACAATATATCGCAGGGGCACCTAAATATATACCATTTTGCTATAACGTGCTTAATGACGAACCCCGGAGTGCTGCGGTTCGGCATGTGGAGAAATGGGTACACGGACAATTAAATCAGCTTCATCAAGCATCGGCACTGGGCAGAGCTGCGCTGCAGAGGGAGATGGTGGAAGGGCAGCGATCTCTCATGTTGGATGATCCTCTTTTAAAGACCGGCTTTTAAAAGAGACCTTTTGCCGCCTAGTTTCGTTATTTTTGTTCCAGCCTGCGTGCGTGTCTTACTTCCCCATTCCCTCCGCCAACCTCAACACAACAACATACTGCCATATCTATTCTTGGTCCAATTCTTTTTTTTTCGGTGGATTTAAAGTGCATCCCCCTTGCGCCATTCGCATCAGTGCTCTCAAAAATAGAGAGATAATAATGTCCCTATTTTCCTAACGCTCCTGCTACGCTGAATTGGAGACTAGAAACAAGCCGGCGGCAGCTGCTTTTAAACGCGATATGACCGAGATTTGCACCCACGACGTGCGGTGCAGGAGGCCGACCGCGTTACCACTGCTACACGAAGCCGAACCGATCGCAGAGCGATTAAGCCGAACGATAGTGCGCTCTGGCAATCAAGCTACCAGCTGGCGGCAGACGTACCATTCGATAGAAGTATGACATGGCTTGACTAATTATGATGCCAATGAAAGTGATGCCATTATCTGATTAATGTTTTTGTCTCGCACTTAGTTTGCTTGACTGCTTAATAATGTGTGCAGGTATGGATTTCATGGGGGCATCGGGCGAAAGCAAAATAACCTCTTGGCACCAAAGCCAGCAGTGGGAAAAGTTTTTCTTAAAAAAAAAAACACCTCACACCCCCACGGGTGAAGGAACACCACAGGAAGAAAGGCAATAAACCCAGCGCACACATTCAGTGGAGAAAGAAAGAAAGACAACAACAAAATACACACTCCCGCCCGATACAATCCATCTTAAGCGGCTGCTAATGGGATAGAATAGGAGGGTGAAAGGTTCATTTGAGGGGTGGGGGGGGGGGACAAACGGCTTGGAAAAAAGCAAGAAAACTACACGAAGAATGATCCGTCAGCTGGCCGCCCATCGTTAACCGCCCGATGATGTTGGTGGTGGTGATGATGATGGTGATTGGCCGCGGCTTCGAACCGGTGGCAGAAGAAGCAAAAACGTTTGCTGCTCACCCAAAGTTAGGTATGGGAGGGAAGGAAGGGGAGAGGGGGGGGGGAGGAGGAGGAGAAAAACATGCATTTGAGGAAAATTTATTTCCTCCACTTTTAGCTCAGGTTTTGCTTTCATTTCCCACCCACACCGTAAAACCTCCATCCTTGCCCACCTAACCCCAAACCCTTTATGCTGTGCCACCCTCTTGCTTGTCGTGCAGTGCTTGCATATCAGTTGTTGAGTGCTTTTCTAGCCATTTTTTTTTTGTTCCTTGCTGTATTGTGCTGTGGGTGGAGCACGTACCACCGAGCCCAACGGAAAGTGTCGTGTTTTAATTTGCATTTGCAAAAACAAAAAGAAGAAGCAAAAAAATAACCAAAGGGAAAAGGAAACAACAAATCGGAACCGTGCGATACCGGGGCTGTGCATGTTATCGATTGCTGGGACCGGAATTGATGTTTGGAGGTCGAACAAACCGAACGAAATCGTCTGTAATCAAGCGAACCGCTAAAGACAATGGCGTAACAGCTAACCGGTCGGCGGACAGCTCGTGCCACCCATTATTGTCACCGAGTGGCTCCCGCAAGATGACGGTTTTTATGGCGACAGACACTTCCCCTAGCCACACGCCGTGTGCCTGATTAGAGGATGGAAGACGCCCGTGTGTCTCACGTTCTGTGACACTTTGCGGAAGTAACGCAGTATCGCACCATGGCCGCGCTGGCAATAACGTTAGCTCTCGTACAGAAACCGGAACTGGTAGCCCTTGACCACCGTTTCACGTGCCGTGTTAACTAACGGGGGGCGTGATCTGCTGACGCACCCTTTCGTGCCCATTGTTGCCAGCATCCACCGTTACCGTTGTTCACCTTTCTGGATGAATCATTGACGAGTCAGTCAGGCGCTACGTGCGTTAGCGCTTTGTCGGTTTTGTTCAGAGTCTTAGAAAAGGGAAAAAATAGCTAGATGACAGTACATGCCCCATACCATTGATGCAACTCAAAGAAATTCGATTCGCTAGTGAACGCGAAAACAATATTTAAAACTATCTTGGTTTCGGCGTATCTTGTCCCAGTAAGACAAGGCGACCTAGAAAATAAAAACCCTCAACGCACTAGCGAGGGACGCATTATTTTGAACGCATACCAAAACCGTTCCAAATTCCAAACCCGCTTGCAGGGAGCGGTGGCCCCCTTTAAAGACGGTGTCCAAGCCCAACGGCTCCGGAACAGGCCGGCACGGGCCGCACACTTTTCCGCTAACGGGTCGTGCGGGTTCCCGTTTTGCCTTGGATTGTTTTTTAGTTTTTTGCCACCTGACCAAACCTTGTGTTGTGTGTGTGTGTGTGTGTGTGTGTGTGTGAGTGTTTTTTTTTCTCTCTCTTGATTTTCTTTTGATACCAACATACCTGGTAGAGGGGTGGAGGGCCATTGTACAACCCAATCGGTTCGATTTGGAACTCCAACCTGTTGCGCGTATTGTGTTACCCCGTTGTTCATATTCGGGAGGGCTTCCCAGCATGGCGGCCCACCCCTCTCGGCGGTCGGCGAACCAATAGATTCCCGCCCGTTTACTACCCAGTTCCTCACCACACACACATGCCATGTTTGGGGCTGATAAATATAGCTTCCCATGTATTGTACGTGTGCATGTGTTTGTGTGTGTGTGTTTTTTTTTCTATTATTTTACATTTTTATTTAGGCTTCCTCTACACACAAACACGCTCCGCGCCGTACTTCCCTTCGTCGATCACTTGCTTCAACAAAAACGGGTTCATCCCCCCTCCACCCCCAATAGAAACGATTTCTATGCGCTAGAGAGCCGCACCCCGGGCACCGATGCCGCCCACTCCCCTCCCCGCCAGCCCATCCACGATAAGCACAGAAAGGCAGAAGGAAGATAGAAACGGCTTTCGGGAGCATTGATTTTCGCCTTTGTTTGCACGTGTTTTCCAAACACGTACGCTCCAGCCGGGTTGGTTTGGGCGCCCGAAGCAACAGTAAGAAAAAGCGGAACGCCAAAATATTCCCCCGTTCCTCCTCTGCACCTTCTTAAAAAAAAACATAGCAAAAAGAAAGAAAGGAACAATATCGAGGGAGCTCAAATTCTTCGCCCCCAGCTGCCTCCAGTGGGGCGGGAAGGATTTTGAAGTGCGAGTTTGATTGGAGTACAGAAACAGGTGCAATAAGTCCCGAGCTCACGTCGAAGATCATCCCGGCTTCACCTGGTACGCCTCTGTGTCGACCGAATATTTTCAAATTGTTCAAATCCTCTTCCCCAGAGGTTCAACTCCCAGCATTGAATTTATTTGTATTCTTCATGTTCCTTCCATATTCGCATACGGAAGATACGGCTCGCTTCCCGAGCAATGCCCGAACAACCTGCTTGGAAAGCTTCCGACAGTGAGCCAAGCTGAAGAAATGGCCCCTTCATGAAGATGCTGCCTTTGATAGCCATTAATGCTCCAAAGATGTTCAATTGCTTCTCTCCAAATTCCGAAAATTGGCTAGCATGGGCAGCAAGATACGAACAATCCTCCCAAGAGCTCCCTGATGGAGCATCCTCAAATTGCCTGCTCTAGCAACGTTTGCATATGGTACCTTAGGGCCTATTCCGGCTTCCCGAATGGGTTGCTCACAGCAGCGCCACTAGAAATGCTAAGTGCTAAACCATAATTCGTGTAAGTGTGCACGCAGTGCAACCTCCGTCGTTGTAACGTATGTATTGCTCATGGTACTGTGCTGCACTTGGCAGACGTCGTGGGGTTAGGGGTTGATTGCAATGCTTGGGGGCGGAAGAGGGATGCTGTGTATATCGCTCTAACACCTTGAATTGTTTGCGTCCGGAGATGACGGGCGGGCTAGCGGATGCCTGTTACCGGTGGTCGACCGATGACGTAGCGAGCGCCAGGTGCATCGGCACCCTTCACTTTGAATGCATCCCAGCGTCACCTTGGGCTACAACATCTGCAGCAAACAGTGACCCCGTGGGTCGGGGTCTCGTCCCACACGGTTTGATTGCGCACGCACGGAAGTAGAGATGAGACAATTTTCGTCCACGGCTAATCATTCGCTTCCACTGCCACAACTATGCACAAGTACACACAGACACACGCACGAACCTAACGAATCTAACACGAACGAACCAGTGATGATACAACAACGACAATAAAAAAAACGGTGCTGATTAGATCGCGACACGATTAGGGCACAACAGCAACTATTTAAATTCCACTCGAGCAGTAATAACCTTTTTTTTGCTTCACGTTCTCCACAGTACCTTCCGTTCGGCTATCTTGAAAAACGGTCAACCGTCGCGGGACGACAACAAAACGCCCTCTCACGCACGGGAGCACGTCAACCGCCCAACACCGTGCCTGGTTTCGAGCTGGACCTTCAATGAAATCAATTCGCAGCAAATTGAGCGTTCGCAGCGAAGGGAAAGACGAAAAACTAACGGTCTACACACACTCGCACACGCACAGCTGCGCGCACATATACACGCGGGCATACGTACACACAGGAAAGCCCGCACTGGGGTGGTTCGCTCGCTATCTCCGAGTTTTGTTTTCACCTTCTCACGCTCACTCCAACTGCGGCCGGGCGCTGTCTCTCCTCTTTTCACCTCCAGCAAAGGTGCAGCCCGCCTAACACTCTCTATCGCGCGCGCGCGCGCTCGAGAGTCATCTTCCGCCTGTCGCGCTCTCATCGGTAAAGCGGTGATTAGAGGCAGTGCGAGCTTGTGATGTGCACTCTGGAGCGCACCCACGATTCCGATTCAACTCCAACTTCTGACTCCGGTAAAAATGGAACCACTAGGTCTGCCCGGAATCGGAGTCGTTCGGAGTCATTCTTAGTCGTCCGGCGTCGCATGGAGTCGTTCTGAGTCGAAAACTCCGACACCGGGCGACACCGATTCCGGATCGACTCTGAACGACTCCGACTCCGAACGACTCCGGGCGACTCCGGAAGACTCCGCACGAATGCGGACGGCTCCAGACTATTCAAAACGGCTCCAGGCGATTCAAAACGGCTCTAAACGTTTCCGAAAACTCCGTTACGTTTTAGACCCAATATTTATTTCATTTTATGATTAAAATCATATTTCAGCTATTATTCTGATATTTCAGCTATGCGGAAGTGATAAGTAAATTCGACCATAAACTAGAATCGTTAATAAATTGGGATACCTAAATCAACTTCAGAAGCTACGTGTAACATTTCTAATACGGAACCATCGGGAACTGTTGAGTAGCTGCTCCACACGGCTACAGACAGCACATGGCGACGCCGAAGATTCGGATGACACCCAATGACTCTTCCATTGTTCTTCCACACATACGGGGCCAAGGATCTTTCTGAGCATCTTCCTCTCGAACGCGGCTGAGAGGGTTTCGTCAGATTTGGACTGTGTCCATGTCTCAGAGGTTTATGTGAGTACCGGTACTATATAGGTTCTATTTAGTCCCAGCTTTGCCCGTCGCGACAGGTTCTATGAGGTGAACTTATTTCTCAGGCTTTAGAATAACCGGTTGGCAGCCAGTATCCAACTCTACTACCATGTTATTGTCGTTGCTGACCTTTGACCTTTGATAGGTTAATTCTGTGACGACTTCAACAGTGCGTTCTCTACGTCACGCCTAAGTAGTTTGGATTTGTTGTTGGTAGGATCGCTAATGTTGCCACCATCAGTTTGGTCTTAGCCCCGTTTATCTGCAATCCAAGGTTCTCTGCCGCTTGCTCGATCCCTTGGTAGGCTTCTGCTACATAGTAGAGCGGCAGACCAATGATGTCTATATCATTAGCGTATGCCAGGGTGTGGGTTGACTTATAGAATATCGTTCCCATAGTCTCCATCCTCAAGTCACGGATGGGCCTCTCTAGTGCCAATTTGAATAAGAGACAGGCAAGCCCATCCCCCTGGCGCAGACCTTTGATGGTAGCAAAAGGCCCTGAGAGTTTTCCATCCACCTTCCCTTGAAAGTGGCGTCAGTCATAATCGTTCTAACTAGCCTTGTCAGTTTAGCCGGGATTCCAAAAGAGCTCATAGCGTCGTATAGTTTTACCCTGGCTATACTATCATAAGCCCCTTTGAAGTCAATGAAGAGATGGTACGTATCGTGTCTGTATTCTGTCGTCTTCTCCAAGATCTGCCGCATGGTGGAGATCTGATCAGTGGTTGATTTTCCGGAATCCGCTTTGATAGTTTCTTCTCTTCACCGTGAGGGACGATACTAAATCTATGGAACCTACGGAGAAACCCGTTCCGAGCACGCGGTGTCGGTCGAGGCAGCTGTAGTAGATGTCGTAGCATTGCTTACCACACCTGTTGTGCACACCGTTCCCTAGCCACCGAATCTCTTGTAGAGCTACGGGGTCCATGTTGAGTGTGGCTAGGACATCATTTAGCTTTTCAAGGGTACGCTGAGTGTACATACGTTCCATGAGCCCAATTTAAAAGTAGTCCTGGGCTATAGCGTAGGGTCGGTATCATGATGTCCGTACATGGGACTGGATGACTGGCCCCACGCCCAAGTGACTGTTTTGTGTAACATCAACATCTTTTTTTGTATTTTTCTTGATTATTTGTTAAAACCTACATGGTGTACATAAAACACTCCATTTAATACGCTTCGAGCCTTGGAATTTATCCTTGCTGTGAAATAATGCTTACCACTATGAGTGCCGTGGTGATCATATATGATAGCCAGGAATAATTGACTTTAAATCTTAATATCTTGATGGGGCGTGTTATCGTGAAATTATGCAAAAATACCAACAACATGTTAAATAACTTGGTAATATGTGGTTTTGATAATTTTTTGAGTTTTCCTTTTTATAGAAAATTCATTTATTGAATAATAATAAGAATAATAATAATAATAAAATAATAATAATAATAATAATAATAATAATAATAATAATAATAATAATAATATAATAATAATAATAATAATAATAATAATAATAATAATAATAATAATAATAATAATATAATAATAATAATAATAAATATAATAATAATAATAATAATAATAATAATAATAATAATAATAATAATAATAATAATAATAATAATAATAATAATAATAATAATAATAATAATAATAATAATAATAATAATAATAATAATAATAATAATAATAATAATAATAATAATAATAATAATAATAATAATAATAATAATAATAATAATAATAATAATAATAATAATAATAATAATAATAATAATAATAATGCCGGTCTCATGGTACAGTCGTCAACTCGTACGACTTAACAACATGCCCGTCATGGTTCAAGCCCCAAATAGACCGTGCCGCCATACGTAGGACTGACTATCCTGCTATGGGGGGAAATCAATAAGTCACTGAAAGCCAACCCCACAAGTGGTGGGTTGGCAGGCCTTGACCGGCATCGGTTGTTGAGCCAAAAGAAAAAAAAAATAATAATAATAATAATAACAACAACAACAATAATAATAACAATAATTGATTTAATAATTCTTGCTCAGAAATGGTCGAAAATTGAGAATTTAAATGCAAAATAACAGTTCCTTCGATCAATGTAGTGCAGCCTCACATATTTTAGTTATAATGTGAGTTTTCAAACAGCCTAATGTACAGCAGATATTAGTTAAAATATTATCTAAATGTCAACATACGTTGTTTACACGATCACTTTTCACCGAAATATCCTGATAAAAACAAATCTAAATATTAGCTGGTATCGCGAAAGAATTGGTTTAAAATTAACAGTCGTTAAAATTTAACCAGAGTCGTTAAAAATTGCTAGAATTTGGCATCGCGAACGCATTGAGTTCATTTGTTAATTTTAACGACTGGTCCTATGCCGGCGTTAAACAAACGACTGTCAAGAGCGTATGCGATACAAATTAACAGTCGTTTAATTGTACTGCTCGAATTTTTTCCCCGTGTTTGCCTATATGCCATTTCGAGCAGTCGTTAACTGTTTTGACGATCGTTTATTTTAACAAGAATGAACAACAAATGAACTCGGTTAAACCAAAATGAACTTTAAACGACTGTTAAAAAGAGTTCATTTATTCGCGATGCCGGCTATTACTTCAAATTGTTGTTTTCCCGATCCAATGATCAAAACAAAGTAAAAGAATGAAAATACAACAAGAAATCAACCAACAATGTATTAAAAATCATTATTTTCCCTGGGGGCTATGGCTATCATATATGATAGTCATCAAAAATGTAAACATAAAGTGCTTAGGCACCCAGGGAAACTCAAGCAAAAATGGTCTGCCTCTCAAAGTGTTAAATAAAGGGTGCTCATTTGGCTCCGTTAACCGCTATAGCTAAAAACACCAAATTTCACGTTCAATTTAACTCGCGCTGTAAGCTGGGCTTAATTTGAAGCTGTTCTCCCGCGTGCACTGCCATCTGGTGGGCAATCGTTTGCTAGCTTTACTGGGAAAGCTTTAGAGCTTTCGAAGGTGAATTCGATTCCCGCTGTCCAAACTTGTACAGCGAGGCGGGCCGATCTTCCAAAAAAGGGCTTGATGAAATAGTTATTTTGCGCCACACTGCTTCTATTGGATCACAAAATATTCGTCCGAAATAGTTTGAAATATATCCACCGCAATTGCTACTCCTGCCAAACTCCACTTTCCCGCACTTCGATCGAAACAATCGCCTAACGTCGCTTTCCGGGCGACCGAACAGAGCGACCACCGTGGCGAGTCGCTAGTTGTGTGAGTGTGTGTGTGTGCGTTTGTATACGCTTACGGCAGCGAGGCGCAACGATTCGTGTGTACAGACTGCACAGCGAGCGGCCAACAATTGCTTCCCGTCCGTGCTACCAGCAAGGCGTGTGCGTGTGTATACTACGATCCGCGTGTGTCATTCCCCAAAGTTGATAGGTGTGGTGTGTGTGTTTGTGTGCGCGTGTGTTGTAGAAGCGGGTGCAGTGCGTACGCGAATCTGACGCGTAATTTTCCAGCAGGAACTAGCAGCGGCAACAGCTTTTACACTGTTTTATCCCGACCCCGGAAGATACCCTCCCGCAAGGAAGGGGCTCGTGGGCTCAGCCAAGCAGGAAGCGAAAGAGTGAGCCAGAAAACATATTACGTACCACGTACAGCCACATACAATCATACACACATACATATATACATATGCACTAAAATACGGTGTAGGTTAAGGAAGGCAGCACTCGAAAACACTTCCGGCACACACACACACACACTGCTTGCGCGCGTGTGTCTCTGCATGTACGGCGGTGTAGAGGGAATCAAAAAAAGACAAACACCATCAACAAAAACCAGCATACGGGGCACATTCCGGGAGTGCATCTCGGATTCCGTGCCCGGAGAGTTGGCCCGTCTTTTTTGCTTTATTGCTCCCTTCGTTCCCCTGGGCGCAAACGGCAGCCGGTTGCATCGCGGCGCGCTGTGGCGATTTTCTCCAATATTTCCGCACAAGGGAACGCAACGGTGTTGCTGTTGTTGTTGTGTCTGTTGCGTTGTTGAATTTGTCCCCACCCCCCTCCTTCCCTCTCCACACCTTCACACCCTTTTATTTGCGTCTCGCGATGTGTCATTCCCTTGCGCCGCTTCGAGTTTTCGCGTTTTGACGTAACGGCACAAGCTCTCGGGCATCAAAACGGGGCGGCACGCTTTTGCGGGCGTGTGTGAGTGAGCGAGAGACAGCAGCGGCACAAACGGAGAGGGACAACGACACTCAAAACGCACGCAACCGTCACACACTGTCCCTGTCTCGCTTGCGCGCCCACTTGCGTACGCAACGAACCACACAAACACACGCGGCCGCGGACAGTTGCGCGGCTTCGAGTGCCCTTTTGGGTCGCTATCAAATCGCTACACAATTGCTCAAGTGTGTGTGTGTGAGTGTGAGTGTGTATGTATGTGTGTTGAGTGTTCAGTGGTGCGTGAATCGCCACAATCGCCCAACCGGTGCGCGGTCCGTCTAAACAGCCACCGCGAGTCAGTACGGTCCAGTAGACGGTCGCGAGAGCTCAAGTGAAAATTTCCAGTTGACCCCTTAAGGCCACCCAACCCCACCGAACACCGAAACACACCAATCAACATCGCTCTATCTCTGTCACTCTCTCTCCCTCTTCTCTGTGCCTGCAGCCCGAAAGCGGTGGCCACCAGCAGCAGCCAGCTTCCCCCGCAACGCATTCCGATCAACCCACCAGCCGGCAGTAACCGCAGTAACTGTTGCTTCGCCACAGCCGCCGCCCCGAAACCACCATGCAGGACGAGCAGCAGCAGCAGCAGCAGGACGGAGGCGAGGGAGCGACGGTGGGCGGGTCTCTGCTGTCCGACATTGTGTACGAGATCGTCAGCAGCCCGGTGAACCTCGCCCTGGTCTGCATCATCTCGTTTCTGCTGTACAAGATCAGCAAGACACGCCAGCCGCCGGCCACGCTGCCGCCGCCGCCGCCCGAGCTGCCCCGGCTCCGGCGCGACTTTACGCTGGCCGAGCTGAAGCAGTACGACGGCACGCAGCCGGACGGCCGGGTGCTGACCGCCGTCAACGGCAACGTGTACGACGTGACGAAGGGCAAGGCTTTCTACGGGCCAGGTAAGTGAGCAGCAGGGACAGGGAGCGAGGGGCGGGGTCCGATTTCCGAGTCGGCACCGGTGCCACATTTGCATCGCATTTGCGCGCGCCCGTCGCGACAACACTCGGTGTGTTAGGCAGCTCATGAATGTTGGAGCAGAATGTGTTGGGTATTCTTTTTTTTTTTTTGTAGAAGGTCCGTGCAAACGAAGGACAGCAAAGGGAGGGAGTAGAGGGCTAACGTGAGCCACAGCCAAGGTCGCGTTTCTTTTTTTTCGAAATGCTTCTTCGGCGTTGTTCTTTGGTTAACATCAAGGAGAGCTTTTTGTTGTAGCTATTGTTGGTTTGATGGACACAAGGATTAGTAGCAGAAGGATTAGCAGAAGTCGTGCTTCACTAGTGTTGGGAAAATCTGGCTCAGATTCACGAATCTGAATCAATCTTTGAAATGATTCAATGAATCGGAATCTCTGATGGAAAGATTGATAAATCTCCAAAGATTCATAGAGCTTGAGGTTCTTATTATTCTTCTGTTTAGCGTAACAACCTACGTGGTCATGCCAGTCCTACACAAGATTTCTAGGCTTCTTGGCATGTACAACACTGCCGGATAGCTTGTTTTGCAATGGGGAAATGGTTAATTTAAGCCTTGAACCCACGACGGGCATGTTGTCAAGTCATGCGAGCTTACCACAGTACCATTATATGGGGTAGAGCAAATTCAATATTTTTTAAATTATGCATCTTTAAAGATTCCCTGGTGATTCATAAATCTTAATACATGAATACATGAATACATGAATCTTGCAAGATCTACGAGATTCATGAATCCTGGGAGAGAGAATCATGAATCTTTGGAGATTCACGAATCTTTAGAAATTCATAAATCTTTGGAGATTCGATTAGAGAATCGGATCATTCATTCCTGAAGATTCAAATGAATCTCAAAACTCAACACTAGTGTAGTGTTGGGTAAATCTGATTGAGATTCATGAATTTCAATGAATCTGTGGAATGATTCAATGCATCTGAAGCTCTGTTGGAAAGATTCATGAATTCCCAAAAGAATCTTATGAACGAGTGTCTAGGGATTCATAAATCTCCAAAAAATAATTAAGCAAGCTTTTTTATCATTATTATTCTTTGCGTAACAACATACATGGTTATGCCAGCCTATACATGTTTTCTAGAATTCTTGGAAAGTACCACGCAGTCGGATAGTTTGTTTTGCTACGGTGAGACGGTCCATGCGAGGCTTGAACCCACAACGGGCAAGTTTTAGGTGGGGTTGGGCAAATTGAATGTTTCGTAAATCATACATCTATAAAGATTCATGAATCCCCGGAGATTGAAAAATATTAATGGATACATCAATCTTGGAAGATTAATTAAACTTACGAGACTCATGAATCCTTGGAGAGAGCGAATCATGAATCTTTTGAGATTCACGAATCTTTGGAGATTTGTTTCGAGATCATTTATTCCTGAAGATTCGTATGAATCAACGAAAGATTAATGAAACCCACTCAACACTACACTAGTACTCACAAATGTAATTGCAATTATTAACTTTTGTTTGAGTGGTTGGATTCGAGATTGGATAATACTTTGATGCAAGAAACTGAAACAAGGGATCTGAAGGCTCCAAATTGGAACCAAGGAATCACGATCCAATCTTCATTGTGTGAAACATAATTTCGATTCCCTTTTCAAGTCCCTGCGTCATACGAAACATACCAGGTGGACTATTCAACTCGTGTAAAGTACTTTTAAACCATTCACGAGGACAGTGGCAGCCCAACGATCGACAGCCGCCAGCATTAGTCCGTGTGTGATCGTTGATCTTCCTCTTCAGTTCAGCGTTGTATCATCCTTCATACAATCAATTTTGTCCAAAATTCCAGTACTAATAATCAATTTGCGTCCCAGGACAAGAATGACAATCGCATATAGACCACCGCAACAGTGTAAACCCAAAAAAAAAAATGCATTGTAATGCGCATTATATCGCAACTCAAGGCGTTCGACACCACCACTACACAGAAGCCACCGGTGGAGCGACAGAAGTTTGTCCGTTTTGTCAACTCACCCGCCCCAGCGGTCCCACAACTTTACATCACTGGAACGCTGGCGAGAAGAGAAACACCTGCACCACCGCTGCCCCAACCACTTCCAGCAGGGATGGTGTGGTGAGGGCTGGCCGGGGCAATATTTTTTATTATCAGCAAAGGAAACCCTGCGGGATGATGTGTACCGCCAAGACACGCTGTACGAAGGGGTGCGCGGTAGTGTGGGCAGGAGAACCTTGCGTGTCGACGATTGGTTATGCAAGTGTGGCACCGATTCGCTCCACACACACACACACACGGGCTCAGCTAACATTTGCCAATACTTATTTTGTTTATTAGTTTTTTAGCAAAAAGCGGGGGGAAATAATCGCAGCAACACTTAAAAACACACACACATGCATAAAACCGGAGAAAACGAACCCACTGGCTGGTGCAATATTCTAACGTCTTGTTGGGAGCTGTTATCTAAAAGCGAAGTCACTGATTGTCGGCCGACTTATCATGCCGGTCGGTTTATCGAGACAACAAGATGAAGTGTTTGAGCGAGCACAGATATCACCTCTACTCTTTTTTTTTTTTTTTCTTTAGACAAACCGTAGAGTGTGAGGGTCTTGTTCCAGTTTGCTTTTGAACCAAAGATCCCCTGTCTTCGTTGTACCACAAAACAAAACAAAAAAAACCCACGTAGGGGTAGGGTCATAGTGCAAGATCATTGAAGTCCGACCTCCCAACTAACGATGATGATGATGGCCGTGACATTGGCAACTTAAAAGCATTTGCGTGCCTTCGAATGGCGACGATCGCACTCAGACACTCAGACACTCGGCGGTCCAATGGCGATAGGCAAAAACAATGATAAGATTTTATTCGATCTAAATGCCCCGCCAGCACACGCACACGGTGTCGGTAGGCAGTTGGAGGTAAATTTCAATTTTGGGACCGGGTTTTTCGGCTTCACTGGCGCTCGCTTTTTGCTCCGTCATGCTCGCAGCACGCGTAATCGTGACGTGGGTTTGCGCTAGCCCTGCTGGCCCGCCTGGTCAACCAATTTCGTACCAAAGCAAGATTCAATTTGACTGTCGGGTGTCCCCAAATTTGCACCCCCCAAACGTTTGCCGCACATTTGGCTGCGGATTGATTTTTGCTTTGCGGGGAAAAGAAAAGAACGCCTGAAGGAAGAAGAGAAATCAATTCTTCATCCTTCATCCGTCTTCTCGACCGCATGCAAATTGTGTGTGTCTGCGTGTGTGTATTTTTGTTTTCTTGATCACATATCACCATAAAACGGGAATTGGAGGAGGCATTAAATGTATGCATTGAATTAACTTTATGCTCGTGGTGCAGCGAGAACGAGCTTTGATGCAGGGACGTAGTCGCAGCCTGGCGCCACACTTACAACCAATCAATAAACACGCAGCGTAAACTGGATTCAGTTCGGAGTGCGATGCAGTAGTTTGGAAAGCAAACGTAATAAAGAATATATATTTTATCTCTCCGCAATTTCTCTGTTTTCGCGCAGGTGGTACGTATGCAGCGTTCGGCGGGCGGGATGCATCCCGCGGGCTGGCCACATTCCAAATCACCAGCTCGGTCAGCGACGAGTACGACGACCTGAGCGATCTCAACTCGCACGAGATGGAATCGATGCGCGAGTGGGAGATGCAGTTCAAGGGTAAGTACCGCCGCCGCCGCCGCCGCCACCATACTCAAACTCTTTCGTTAAAACCAAACTCTACAATAACCTTGTCTTGTACTGTATTTTTGTTTGTGTGATTGTGTGCTGCAGAAAAGTACTATCTCGTTGGGCGGCTGCTGAAGCCGGGCGAGAAGCCGACCAACTACTCCGACGAGGACGAGGACACACCGACCGACGGTTCGGACGTGCGGAAGCGGGCAGCCGCTGCTGCCACCGCCGCGAAATCGGCGGACGAACCAGCCCGGGCAGAAGCAGCAGCGTCCGGTTCGACCAGCAGCAGCAGCAGCGCCAGCGCCACCGCCCCCGAGAGCCAAGGTGATGCGGCCGAGGCTGACAAGGCGAAGAGCGAGTGACGGTCCCTGCCCGCCAAATGTCAGCCGTTGCAGCCCGACGCACTGATTGACGATATGCTTGCCAACCGCATGAAAGTCAGCAGCCAGATGGAACAGCAGCAGCCGCAATATCATCCGCATCATCATCATCATCACCAACCACAGCAGCAGCAGCAGAATCATCCACATCAGCTAGTAAGAAATCACCAGCACGAGCCGGACCAAGAGCTTGCTGCGGGTACCAGTGCCAGCAGCAGCAGCAGTAGTAGCAGTAGTAATAATAACAGCAGCAGCAGCAGCAGCAGCAGTGGTGGTAGCCCCAGTACAGTAGTTGAGCGAAGGGAGGAAGGCTCACACTACCACCATGCTGGCGGGCGCGAGGTGAGCGCACAAGGGTCGTCAATACGCCACCGCTCCCGGCAGCAATGCGTCGAAGGGGAGGGACAGGACAGACAAGGTAGTAGTAGTGGTGGTAGTAGAAGCAGTACCGAGACGGCGGGGCACAAACCGGACGACCCGAGCGACGGCAGCAGTAGTAGCCAGGGAGCAACCGAGACCGAACGGCCTTACCACCACAACAACAACAACATGTCGATTGGCGAACGGTTGCGCTACGATCAGCACTCGATCTGCGACATGTTTGGGTTCTGAAGCTTAGCTGCTAATGCGCTACCACCTGCCCAACCCTGTCAACATGCACCGCGTAGGCGATAGTGGTGGTGTCCGCATCCGTCCTTTCTGCAAAGGGACACAACAGGCTCAGAGGTGGTATATTCCACGTAACTTCATCTTCAATTCCCTTCCGAGGGATTTATTCTTATACACACACACATATATATGTATACAACCCACATTCACCACCATCACCACCACAACCCGCCCCAGAGGCACTGCGCAAAGCAAGCTGTGTGCAATAGACGAGCAGAAGAAAGTGAGGAGGTAAACAGGGAGGGAGATTCAATTCGACAGAAAGGGCAGACAAGGGTCACTTACACCACCAGTTCCAGGCTTGCAGAGCCACAGCAGATGATGAAGCAGAGGACCCTAGTAGTAAGTGTTTTAGGTCGTATTGCTATGGTTTTCTTATTCCTGTTTCGTCGAAACCCCCAAATGGCCCATTTATTTTGTGTGGCAATTGCTAACTGCGTATTTTAAGGATGCGCAGATTGTATTTTTTCTGTTTTTTTTTGTTTTGTTTTGTTTTGCTTCACTCTCATTTTGCGTCCAGATGGGTTAATGTTTTCGCAACGCGCAGGTTAGCAACATATTTTATCTATTTGTCTTAACGCTCTACCCAGCAATCTTAATGCACGTTTGTGTGCAAGTGTGTTTTGTTTGTTTTGTTCCAACTTTTTTGTTTGTTTTTTCGATTTTGTATTGTTTCTCTAACAATCATCTTGGCGTGACGGTATTTGTGTGGGTGGTACTCGATTAACCGAGAAGTAGAGTAAAATATATGATTGTACATTTGTACACATTAGGGTGGGTTTTATACAACAACAACAACAAAAACACACACAAAACCGTCTTGCAGCTGTGAAAAAAAGATGAGAAACGTGGTTACGGTGCAATGACGATTTGCTTGACGCGTGAGCCACAACCACTTTACGTTGGTGTTGCTATCGTGCTTAATTATTTTAACCAAAGTTATGCTTGTCGTTCGTGTGTGTGTTTGTTTTTTTTCTATTGCTTTTATTGCACTCTGTTCTTGGCGTTTATTTATTGTTTTTAAATGATTTAAACCAGATTTTCGGAACATTTTTTGAGATCCTCTTCATCTTCGGACAGCAAGCTAAAACAAAAGCCAGAGAGTTGTACTTACCCGGTTAACCGGGAAAGGGTGAACCGCCAGAGCAAAAAGGGAGGCGCCCTGTGGGTTAGTGCAGGTCGGGGATGTGTCGCAATCAGCCGGGGGGGTTTTTTTATGTTTAAACCATTTCGATAGGAGGCTCCGTCTTAGCGTAATTCCATAAACATGTCTCAATGTTTCCAGTAATGTCCGTTCCATTAGGCAGCTGCTGTACGTACACACACGCACATGCACCGTGTACTGCTGGTGGAGGGATGAGGGATGAAAGCAGATAGTCGCTGGTGCGGGTGGTCGGCACAAATGATGTGATTAGTTCGTTTGTCTTTTTTTTTTTTTAATTGCTACTATTTCTATCTTATCATGGTAATGCATGCAGCAAAAGCACAGGGCACACGCGGCCAGGGACAGGATCTGCTTGGCCTTTTATGCGGCGACACATAAAACGAGCTAAAGAGGAGAGAGAGAAAGGCGATTATTAGCAGTGGGTGGTGGAAGGGTATCATCATAGGGGTGTTAGTAAAAGGGATCATTGTAAAGAACACTCGACCACAGTGAAAATGTAATTTAACGTTGAACAGATATATAGGGAGAAAACGTATAAGAGGGAAGGGAAGGGGGGGGGGGGGCAAGAAGAGTCACACAGTTGTTGCATATAAATATTTTTTTAGTGTGCATGTACTTTCTGTAAAACACAGTAAAAGATGCTTCTACACAAAATGTGTTTCGCTAATCAGTAAAACAAGAAGAAAAACAAAATCTATGTCTAGGCAATGTGCATACACAGGAAGAAAAAAGAAAGAGAATGATAGGAAAAGAGAGAGAGAGAGCGAGAGAGAGAGAGGCGAGGTCAAATTGAAATAAGCAATTAAATGGAGAGAAAAAAAAACAAAAACAAAATGATTTGAATAATATTATCTAAAAGCGTTACACAAGTAACACGGGTAAGCGAAAAGCCCGAACCGATCCCCTCACCCACCATTTACCTCATCCGATCTAAAGGAGGTGGTGGAGATTGGAGTTTTTTTCCGAATTTGTTGTGCAAGTGCGATTACAACAACAAAAACAACTCACCTCAGGCTAGGGAAACAGTACCAGTCGAGGCGTCGAAGTGCGGAAGGAACGATCAACCCTTGGCCCCTATCCGCCGGCCTGTCCCGGTGCGTGCGGTGGCATCATTTGTACTGCGGTCGCTTGATGGGCGAGACAAGCACGTGTTGAGGGGAGGAAATAAACAAACACACAAGATTATTATAGCTCGAAATTTTAAGTATTTTGCGGACTATTGTTTCAAGTAGAGTAATACATGTAATACACAAGAACGTGATATGAATGATGGGTGTCGGTACCAAACAACCAAACGGAAAAGATTGTACATTTATTTCAACATGCTGCGTTCGCTTTTGGCTTTCAAATTTTATCTCCTTCTTGTGTTAATCTAATCCTTTTCTAATTTCCTCGATTCACCAGATTGATGGATTGTCTTTTTACAAGGAAACCTCCTTATTGGTCTCGGCCTCGAAGTTCACCGCGGTGTTTGTTTAAACACGTTCGAAAGAAATTTTGAAAATTAGGACATTTCCTACAACCGGCGTAGGGCACAACTGTTATTTGACACATAAGATGTTAAAACGACGGTTCAAGTAAGCACTTAAATGTTGACCACTAAAGATTTAATTAAAAAACATAACATATCTTTGAGTGTACTATTCATGCGGGATTTATTCCATTTCTTGCTTGCTTGGGCTGAGAAGCGACGAAACAGTTCGAAACGGGCTTGAAAACATAGCTTCTGCATGAGCTTGCCGAGCTTCAAATTGCTAGATGGTGTTCGAAATTCTTCTTCTTCTTCTTTGGCACAACAACCGCTGTCGGTCAAGGCCTGCCAGTACCCACTAATGAAGTGAGCTTGGCTTTCAGTGACTTATTGTTACCATAGCAGGATAGTCAGTCCTACGTATGGGGGTACGGTCTATTCGGGACTTGAACCCATTACGGACGTGTTGTTACGTCGTACGAGTAGACGACTGTACCACCAGACCGGCCGGGTGTTCGAAATAATTTAAGGAAAATATTGAGGGTGTCTTCAATACAGTAAGTGTTCGCTAACTGGATGCTTTATAACTGAAATGTTTTTATTAACTGGATGTTAGCTAACTGGGATGGATCCCATTTTAAAACCACTTAAACGTCAAACGTACACCGGTCAAACATCCGGCATCCTAAGTATGCGAATGGAAGAAGAAAAACCATGGGCTGGTTTGGTTTTTATTTTATTTGATTGCTTTGATGGTTATTATTTTCAATTCAGTTAGCGAACATTAGGGGTCGATGTTCGCTAACTGAACTGAAAATAATAACCATCAAAGCAATCAATTAAAAACCAAGCCCATGGTTTTTCTTCTTCCATTCGCATGGAAGAACTGGAAAGTACAAATATTCCAGTTAGCGAACACTCACTGCATTTGAAACCTTTTTTATAGTGTCGGAAAGATTCTCTTCTTCGTTCGAAAGATTCTGTTCAATGCTGAGCACGGCAATCACGAACTCTTCTTTCGGCCTTTACAGTTGATGACAAATTATTCGATTGAAGAGTTCAGTCCATTCGATTCCTAGTAGGTTTAGGTTACCTGCTGTGGTGACAAAACATCCGCCGTCATGCGATTTGCCATTCATGTTGGAGATGAAGTAGTTTTCTATATGCAGTGATAGTTTGGATCGTCGCAAGATAGATGTTCGGTGCACCCATGTTTGCTACGAAATCTCCGTTATATCCCTAGCAGTGGAGAGCTGTAGATTGACTGTAATGCCGTTGATAATTGTAAGAATAAATTTTCGCTTGCTTTTACCTCTGGAACGCAATTTTCCATGTTCACTTGATGATGGTTGTTGTGTTAATATCTTCATATTTATCGTCTTCTCCTCCTTCAATGGTTTTTTTTTTTTGTTTTTTGATTCGGGAAACATTCACATTCATACATTCGGGTATGTCGAGGATTGGCAATCTCGAACAAAGTGCATTTGACCGCACTGCCACCATGGTCTGTAAATTATAATGTTTGCGTAATTTATAATGTCATCTGCTTCGGTATTGCCGAGCTGAAGACAACAGTATCGTCTGCTGAATAGTGAACTCTGTGATCCGAAAATGTTCATTCATGTTTCCACAATTTTCTTGAATGTTAGCTCCTTCGGAAGTTTTGGTAAGATGTAGTTGGTGTACTTGTTGTATGCTTGAGCATCCAACTTCCTCAGCAAAAGCCGAACCTTTGCGACTTCTTCGAGATCCTTCGCATCCGATTCGAACAAATCTATTCGTACCGTGGAAAGCATTTTCGACACGTTCCTCCGTTTTCTGGATCGAAGGTAAATTCGGGCATGTTCATGTCAACGCATTCCTTATTATTGGCTCCCGATGATGTAGTTCCCGATAGCGTCTGCAGAGCCGTCAGAATCGCTAATTGAATGTTCTGGTCTTCTTGAGGCATCCTGTTTGCTGTCTAGTTTTAATTTTATCGTCGCCAATTGTTGTTCATTGAAATGCCAGAGTACGATGTGTTCTAGTTGAGAGATTTATTCAGGCTGATTTTTTTTCTACATTCTCTGATCGACTCGACTAATAATTATGATCTTGTCATGGAAAACGCTTTTTACAATGCTTGTCCATAAACTGTATCAGTTCAACCTCCCGTTATTCTTGATTTAGCTGATCACGAACTACCTGCAGCAGCGCACCTTCCGTGTTATCATCGGCTTATATACTTCGGATGTAGAGCATGTTCTGGCGAGCGTACCCCAGGGCAGGGTCCTGGGTCTGCTTCTGCATCTGCTGGTTCACGGCAGACCTTTCTGCTCTTCCTAGCGTTGCCCAGGTGTTTTTGGTCGCAGACGACGCGGCGATCGCTACGAAGCGTAGAAAGCCAGCAGAACTCAGACGCGGCGCTCAGCGTTGTTTGGAAATATTACAGGGCTCTGCTGCTGAATGTAAAATCCGCATCAACAACGCAAAGACCCAAGCCATGATTGTCTCACATCGGCTAAGTAGCTAACTAAACCCGATTGGCCACCAACTGACTGTGGGAGGAACAACAATTCCTTGGTTGCCAAGGGTAAAGTATCTGGATCTAACTATGTACAACAAGCTGATATACCACACCCGTAAGCTGGCAACTCGAATCAATGTCCTGCTTAAAAAACTGTATCCCCTAATGAATCGTGGCTATCGCTATCTATACGCAAACAGTTCTTCCCATGGTAACAGTATCTCGGTATAGAAAAGTAGCGCTCCGACCAACATCCTCAAGGTTCAAGTAGGGTTGAACCGATTTTTACGACTAATTTCTGATGCCAGGTTAGAACTGAACTGGACCAGGTTAGAAGAGTTGTACGATAAAACCAGTTCACATCCAATATATGAAATTGGATGTGTTATAACATCCCTTCGAGAAAAATGCAATAATTTAGCCAAAGAGAAAAATGCGCAAGTTTAGGTTCTCCCCTTCTAAGGGTACTTTTTTTACTTGTTTGCACTTTTTTCTTTTCTTTTTAATATATTCTTCTTTTTTCTCTTGCTCTTGCTCTAATAGTGTACAGTAGACAAGTTAGTTTAATGTTAGGTAAGTTTAATTTAGCGTATCCAAAAGGCTCTAGGCCTTATACCGTCCTTTTTAAAATCAAAAATCAACTGCCTCCTGGCAAAATCCTCCACAGCGGTGAAAAGCGAGCGTTACGCTAAATCTCTCAAAGCAAATGTATTCATGAGCTAAAAGAAAAATGCCAATAAACATATATCCTGATATTCTGGCAATTGTTATGATATGATAATGTTATGATTATAATGATTATAAAAACAAACTTTGCTTCATCAGTAAATGTGAAGTTTACAGCGAAAACTACTCGCTCCTTAATCGAGCATCACTTAATTTATATTTTAAAAAAATCTACAATCAAATAAGTTTATCCTAAACTTATGAGAAAATGTTGTGTTTGTAAAAAATATGTGCTAGGGTTTACAACGAATCAAACGAAACCGTCATTTTAAAGCATTGCATTTTGTCGGTCAAATTGAAGCGCACAAGCGTCAATGTAAAGGCAGCAATGCTTCCTATTTTTTCTCGATATTTCAAACCTATAACGAAAATCAAAGATAATTTTTGAAAAACAACAACAATTGCCGCAATCAGGCATTGATTTATTTATTTTTTTCTTCCTAATTTCCTTTCCCAGCTTGACAGCCCAACTGACAAATCAAATGTGACACCTTCCCGTCTCTGCACGGTGCACACTGGCTGTTCATACAGAGGCACGGTTCGCCACATTATCGTCACGATTGCACAAACAAATCTTCCACGCCACTGACTGAAATCATGCAAACCAAAGGCTAGGTGTTAATAATTGCCAAAATAGTAAAACAGAGCGCAATTCTGCCCAGCACAACGGTTAAAAACCACACATCAAGCTCACAACCCGATGGGTGTAAACGCGCCCGCAATGAAACCTTTCCATCCCGCACGTACAGTGCGGTGCAGTGTTTAGCGTAGATGCGCGTGTGTGTGTGCGTGTTTGTTTGTGTGCACGCGCGTGTGCAAGAACCAGTGTGTGTATGTGTGTGTGGGTGCGTGTGGACGGAGAAGGAGCTTGATTCAGAATAATCACGCCACTGCGGACGGAAGTAGCCCGTTTGTGTGTCTTTCGGTGGTGTTGTTTTGCTCCGAAGCGGGCGGGCGAAATGGAGACGAGCGCCTGAAGTATGTGAAAATAGCAGCCCTGCCCACCCACCGCCTTCCGCAAAGGTTAAGGCGCCACCCAACCCTTCCCCGTGTTCAGTGAGCATTCTCGGCCGTGTGGACTTGTGTGTGTGTGTGTGGTGGGCCCGGTGGAGGACCAAGGAGTGTGTGTGTGTGTGAGCGTGTATGTGTGCTTGGGGATGTGTATGTGTGTATGCTAGGTACACATAGGAGAGGTAATGCAGAGTTTACGGCCACTGCCCCTGCTTCGTGTTCGTGTGCATGTGTATGTATGTGTGTGTGTGGGTGGTGTTGTGCTCGGTGGGCCCCGGTTCCTTCGCCTGGGGATTGTACGTTTGTGTGTTTTCCTTGCATCCGGGCAAGGCCAATTAGCCGCAGCTTCCCTATTTTATCGATGGCCATAATTGTGTGTGTGTGTGTGTGTGTGTGTGTGTCTGTGTGATTGTGTGATTGCTACTGTGCCTCCCCAAGCGTATGTGTGTGTTTGCGTGTGTGTGATTACGTTCGTAACAGCAGTTACAGCACACAGCTGCGGGGTGGAAGGATTACAACCCCTCACCACCCCCAAAAAAAAACACTCACGAGACACACACACACACACACACGCATACATACACACACACACACACACAAAGATGTTGGGAGTAGGGCGTTCAGATAATCTTGACCGATTGCATAATTTCTTTTTATAAACAGATCAGCGCTGCAGCCGGAGCCGGAACGCAGTAGGCCACACAGGAAGGCAGCAGGCCACACGACGCGAACGAGTGACAGAGACATCCACACAAACAGTGCCCCCCTCCCACCCCCCGTGCGCGCGCGCTCCCCTGCTCTTGCCACCCTACGCCTCCGCCGCTCCACCTCCTCGCTGGGATAGACGTGCGCGAACCGAGCAGCGCGCCCGCGACACGAGCGGAGTGGAGCGAGGTGCGAGAGCGAGATAGACACAGCGCGACGGCGACCGGAGCCACCACACAGCGCGCAGTGTCGTATCTTCTTCAGTTACCCACCATCTTGGATTTTGGGCTTGCCAGTGTTTAGAAGGGGCCGACCGAGCTCTGGGTGCTGCTGCAGCGGGCCGAGCGCGTGACACCTTCCTCGAACCAAAAAAAAAGCAAAACAAAAACAAAAAAAAAACAACAAAAGCAAAGAAAAACACACCCGACCCTTCCCCCTTCCCTGCACGGTTCTGATCCCCCCCCCCCTCTTCCCTGCTCCTTCCTGCTCACCTGGCTGCCGACACCGTTGCACGTTCATAATATGGCTGTGTTTCTAATTAATATATGCAAGTTCAACGGTTGTGAGCGGATTTTTCCCAGCTTGCGCGATTTAATACACCACATCGAGAACACCCATATAGGTAAGCGAGGGGGAAGAAGAAGAAGAACAAGTGAAAGAGAGTGGCGGTGGTGCAGTGGTGCATCGCAGACCGTGTTGTGCAAGCGCTCGTTCGCAGCGATTAGAAAAGTGGGTGGGTGGGTGGGTGGTCGGTATTGGGGAGTGGCCGGTCAACATTTGGGCTGTGAATGATGCAATTGGTTTTGTTTTTGAGCAGTCTCGCGGACGACCGGACCGGAAAAACGCTCACAATATTGTTACCTCGACCTGCACTCCCCCCGCCGAGCCACCCACTTCTCTTCTTTACATACACACACGTACACGTACGTATCTTAATCGAAACCTTTCTTTGACGTTGTTGTTGTTGTTGTTTTTGGCAGATGACTCACAGGCGCCGGATGTGACGGAAAAGACGCAGCCCACCTGTCTGCCGCTCAGCTACGTGCTGCGCTTCGTCACCGACGAGAGCCGCCGGGATGGCGGCGGTGTGGCGTCGCCGATGGCCGCTGCCGCTGCCGCCAACGCGACCAACAGCCCGGACAAGGCGAAACCGGCCGCCGTTGCCGGGGGCAATGGGCTGCGGCTGTCCGGCTCGGGCCAACAGCCGCCGCCACCACCGTCCTCGATCAACCAAAGTGCGGCGTCGGACCATCACGGCACCGCCGGCACAAACGCCGGCGCCGCCGCCACCCTGCACGGCATCGCGGCCACAAACCATCCCGGTGCCGCTGGCACGAATGGCACGGGCGGCAGCAGTGCACCGGCCAATGGTGGTGGCGGTGCCACGCCGAACGGTATCGCCGACCAGCAGCAGCAGAACGGGCTCGGTGGCGCCGTAGCAGCCGGGGCCGGCGGGCTGGAGCCGGGCAAGCCGGCCCACCTCAACCAGCAAACGGTGGGCACAACCGATCTCAAGCGCAAGATTGCCATCAAACATCACAGCTACAGCATATCGGCGGCGAACCGCAGCATAACGCCAACAGGTCAGTACATCGGGCAGCAGGCAAGCGGTTACGTAACTGGCTCCGCCACTGCACCAAGGGCTTTCGACGGGGGGGTCGGGCTTAGGTGTTAGAATGTGCTTAAAGGTAGGATTATCGTTTAGAAAAGCTTATCTTTTGGTGGGGGGAAGGATGTAGCATTAGCATTAATAACGTAACGTACCCTCCACCCACCTTGCTGTCACATGGCGACAGTTGTGGCAAGTGCTTAAAAAATTAATGCCTTTTTAACGCAGCCGAATGGGTCCGGTGCCGGTGCCAAGGGCTTGTGTCAGCGTCTCCGATTACCGTGTGTGGGTTGTATTTCATTTTAATGTCGCGAAAAAAAGCGCGAAATTGCCCCACACGAGTTATGCACAAAGCAAACCAACCAAAACATGGCGAATGGATAAGATTTGTTTTGTTGTCGATTTTGGGCCCTAGTAAGCGGTTCTGTCTGCGGATGTGTTTATATTATAGAATACATAAACATGACTAAGCTTTGCTCATGGGGCTATCCAGCAGGTGGGGACTCGTTTTCATAGTTTCGTATAGTATTGGGTTTCATGAATCTTTCGTACAGATTCATTATGATGAATCTTCAGCGATGGGTGAACCGAATATGGAATCGAATTTCTAAAGATTTATTAACCTCTAAAGATGTTTTGAATCTCTAAAGATTTATGGACCTCTAAAGATTCTTGAATTATCAAGGATTCATGAATCGCCAAAGATCCACAACTCTCCAAGGTTTCGCGAATCTCGATAGATTTATGAATTTATAACATTCATGAATTAATTAAGATTCATAGATCTCCAGGGATTCGTGAATCTTTATACATGTATGATTTTCAAAGTATTGAATTTACGCGATCCCATGGTAAAATGGTTAACATGGACGACATGACAACATGCCCGCCGTGGGTTCAAGCCTCTCAGGAGGCCGTGGGTTCTACTTGCCAGGAAGTCGCGAAAGCCTGTATAGGCTGTGGCATGATCACGTATGTTGTTACGGTTACAAGAATATTAATAATAAGCGCGGTGGCAACGCTCATCCGATGCGATTTTATCGGACGCTTCTGTCAAACACTTATTCGGCTCATATTGCGAAAATTCGAATGATTTGAATTGTTAAACCATTGTAAAAAAATTATTTGATATTTTCCTACATAAACTGCATGATAACATTGACAGATAAAATCGATGCGACGATCCGACGGAATCAAAATTTTTTGATTCCGTCGTACGACGAAATCGCACGTCCGACGTTATCTGTCAAATCCTATACAAATCTCGTCCGATAAAATCGCATCGGATGAGCGCTGCCACGGGCCTAAGAGATAATCTTTGGAGATTTA